>NC_068359.1:22895330-22897830 GCF_020536995.1 Dreissena polymorpha | reverse complement strand
CGTGTTCATAATGTTCCTTAATTACATTATTGAAAACACAAATTATAATATTAAAGGAATAGCGATCAACGATATAAAATTCTGCATGAGATCCTATGCCGAAGATCAAGTCCTATTCTCGACTCCGCCCACATCAGTCCAACTAATATTAAATGACATTGGAAACTATTGTAAAAATCAGTAACTGAAAATCAATAGTATTACAACATACGTTGTTTTGATTTGTGTTTTGAAAAAGTAATCTACAACCAAGTTTTAACTCTACTTTAAATGGAAAACAGTTGGAATTCATCACATAATTCAAATATTTGGAAGTAATTGTTTTTTTTTCGGAAACTGATATTAACAATAAAAATCAATTACAGAACACGGTAACATAGTGCTTTATCGACCTTTATCAGTGTTATATCACTATGAATTCCTTAGTAAAAAATCACATCTTGTTGGTAAATAAGTAACTAGTATTTCTTCACGACTCTGCTGCAAACTGGAGACAAGATTCAAGAATAGAAATATAGATTATCCAAACAACGTTTTTAAAAAAAAAATATTTGTCAACATATCTATTAGCACTGTATGACAAATAAGGGCGATAACCATTATCTGTTATGCATAAATTAAACATATTTGACTATTGGGTTACAATAATATCATGTTCAAGTGATAGTCACATTAAAATAAAGCATGCATAACTTCACATCTAAAGAAATTGGGCTAATCAAAAGAAAGAAATACTCGATTTACTAGGTTTAACGTATGTATAGGCTTAACAAGAAACCCTTACACATAATCTTAACAATTTTACACTTACTCACAATCAAATCACAAAACTATTATTTGATCAGTATAAACAGCACCGGTACAATGAAATCAATAATTCATCAAGACTTAACATATATTGTCGCACTAAGAATACGTTTAATACAAAACCATATCTGGATAACAATACAACGAAACGATCTGAAAAGCAACTCAATTTAGCCTATCATCACATATATTAGAAATAGAACGAGGCCGATACCACACTTTTGCTCGGATAACAGAAACTGTAAATTGTGTCATCTTAAAGTCGTAGAAAGTGAATACATTTCTTATGTATATGTCCAATATACAAAGATATTAGAAAAATATATATATTAAGTCATATTATCAAAAATGGACAACGGTAAATACGTTTGATATGCTTAGGCGAACACTAATTAAAAAGAAATCATTAATCATTAATCTTTCAAAAATTATATGCATATCATTCGATTTTGTAACGGAACAATTAAGAAACAAATTAATGCATTTATGTATAAACGGCCACGAAAAAACTCTTCAAAACCAAAATTTCGCAAACTTAAGTAGCCTTTTCCTTTATGATATTCAAATTAAGATAACTTTTGTTATAATATGCTTCTTTGTGACCATTAAATGATGGTTTGTATACAACCTTTTCATCTCATTAATGATTTTGTTTGTTCAAAATAGTCTTTCCAATTAAAATTGTTCATGTTCCCATGGAACTGTTCTCATGTTCCCATGGAACTGTTCTTGTTCCCATGGGATTTTTTAACATCGAATTTTTCTTCCATATAAAAATGGATGTTTTGTTCAAAGAAAATTGAACAAAATTGAGCATATATACTTTACAATGCTTAAAATCGATAAGTTAGCATAAAACAGTATTGAACAATCCAAAAATCTACTGTAGAAAGTGGCAAAAACTCCCATGGGAAAAATCCATTTTAAAACGAAAAATGTTATGGGTAAAAGCAAAAATCCCATCGGAAGATGAACTTTGGTAATGCATTTCTTAGTAAAATAACACATTTGTTAAGCAAAATTATTCAATTAGTAATAAAAATATAAAGTGTATCACATACTTTATCTCAAATAAGGAAACTTAAGGAAAAATGGTACTGACATTTGCAAAATTTCAGTTTCGCAAAGTTTTTTCGGTGGCTGTTAATAATATTTTTTCTCATCATTTGATGAGTAATAATAAATATCAATATTAAAGTCATACAACATATGTAGTTCAGTTAACTCTTGATCCCAGTATTGAATTAATAAAAGTCATAATTAATGGTAATTAAATTGAATGCGTTCTAATTCACATTTTTTTTTGTTTAATTTGAGTTGCAATGCTATGAGGTTAAATTTTATTTACACTTTAATGAATCATCAATATTGCTGGGCCAAGTGTGAGGTTGAGCGCTCTAAAACCGGTTTAAACCCCAATGCTTTGCATTGACCATTCCAAGGCGGTGACCCCAGCTTTATTCTGATGTGTGTTTGTATTGTTTTGTATTGTGCTGTGTTGTGCTGTTTTGTACTGTGTTGGCAATTGGGCACATGCCTTAAATAAAGGACCAGCTCATGTATATAATTAGAATTCAAAATTGCTCCAGCAGCTGGAGTTTCACTTCTTTATATTATTAAAGTTAAAGATAGATAGATAGACTTTTATTTTTCTCAATTCATAAAGAGCATAACATATAATACAGATTATAAG
>NC_068359.1:22715330-22887830 GCF_020536995.1 Dreissena polymorpha | reverse complement strand
ACACAAGTACCGTTTGATTCTGTAAGAGAATTAATAAATAAAATTACACAACGTGATCTTAAACGTCACTCGATATGATTTTAAAGTACGTCTTAAATTATCCAAATATTGTTTTCCAAAATATGATCAGAAACTATGTCTGTGTGTCGTTGGTGCGAAATTATTTGTCTTACTAAATCGGTTCGTGTTTTTGTCAATACTGTATATACATTTTTCAGCACGGGATTTATTAACCATCTGAAAAAAAGATAAATGTTATCGTCCGGTACACTTGAAAGCGGCCTATATTTAGTATCGATATTTAGAAATGGGAAACCAAATTTGTAAAATGTTTATTTTGAGACATTGGTTACATATAAAGCAAAGTATTTTACAATCGCATGCAATCTATGAAAGCTAGTCTGAGCGAAGTATGGTGTTTTTAAACTTCTTCTTACAGATTTCGTTCAATAATCTTTCGATAATAAACTAACAGCATCTTTTTTTTTAAATACAAATGTGTTGGATAATTGTTCTAATTATTATTTTTATTACAACTATTATTATTAATTGTTTTCAATACTTGAAGTACTACTACTAGTACTACTACTACTACTAGTACTACTACTACTACTACTAGTACTACTGCTACTACTAGTACTACTACTACTACTAGTACTACTACTACTACTACTAGTACTACTACTACTACTAGTACTACTACTACTACTACTACTACTACTACTACTACTACTACTAGTACTACTACTACTACTACTACTACACCTACTAGTACTACTACTACTTCTAATACTACTACTACTACTTCTAGTACTACTACTACTACTTCTAGTACTACTTCTACTACTACTACTACTACTTCTACTACTACTACTACTACTACTACTACTACTACTACTACAACTACTACTACTACTACTACTACTACTACTACTACTACTACTACTTCCACTTCTACTTCTACTTCTACTACTACTTTTACTACTACTTCTACTTCTACTTCTACTACTACTTATACTACTACTTCTACTACTACTTCTACTACTACTACTTCTACTACTACTACTACCTCTACTACTACTACTACTTCTACTACTTCTACTACTACTACTACTACAACTACTACTACTACTACTACTACTACTACTACTACTACTACTACTACTACTACTTCTACTACTACTACTACTACTACTACTACTTATCCTACTACAACAACTTCTACTACTACTACTACTACTACTACTACTACTACTACTACTACTACTCCTACTAATACAACTACTACTACTTCTACTACTACTACTACTACTACTACTACTACTACTACTACTACTACTGCTACTTCTACTGCTACTGCTTCTGCTACTACTACTACTACTACTACTACTACTACTACTACTACTACTACTACTACTACTATTACAAGCTTCCTTAAGACGTCGAAGTCACGTCGTTGTAACAACATAAATAAAAGAACATTTACATGTCCACACGCAAAATGTAATGATTTTCTGTCGCTTTAATATAAAATGATCAAATCAAATTATATAGGAACTTACGGACTCTTCTCGATAATCCATTGTATAATTAGTTTAGCCAATTTAGAATGCAAAATCTTCTTTTGTGCAACATACAACTCATATACGAATTCTTAATAATGGTTGCATTGCATACCATTAAAATTAAGAGTAACAACAACAAAAAAACTAAATTTTCAGCAAAAAAAATGATATTGTATCAATATTTCAATTCTGTACTTCTTTATGGCTTTTTATACGACGCATTAAATGGACCTGATCACTGTTTGTAAAAATTGACAATCTTGAAAAAAAACACTATTTCAGTCACAACCTCAAGTATCGCTCATGTGTTGAAAGAAACCATAAGAAGCATGTTTAACTTTCCGTTGTGAATTTTCACTGCCGATCATAAATCCTAAGGTAAGATAATTGGATCTTCAAGTGAACCACATACACCACTTTTTGACGTTTACGACAGTAAATTCCGTAAATAATGTTCCAGGTCATAATATACAAAATAGTTTCCCTATATAATTCAATGTAAAAGCGACAACTTTGAGCGAAAATAAATGCAACATTTTGCACATAGAGACCCCCATAACCATACCTTTTCTTAAAGGCCATTCTAAGCGGAATAAATTTATGCAATAAAAAAATATATGCCATGTACAATGCAAGAAAGAACTTGGCACGAATCAAAGTCGACTGTTTTTGCAACTTTTTTTTCGGCCGTTTCTTAGTGGAATGTATTCTTTTCTAGTACAATGGTTTACTATAGTCTTCAAGTTTATCATATTTCAGGGTTTCAGTAGTGAACACCTATTCATGCCCTACCATTATCTCCGAAAGTTAACACCCGAATTATAGTAAAAAGTGTAAAACATGCCTTCCTGTCAACTATGATATTTTTTTAGAGAGTACAGCCCTACATGAATCGATCATTTAGTATATTGTAACCTTCCACATCTCATAATTTTGCTATTTCGATAAGGAAACTCCTTCTACTCCGCTATTCTTGTGTAGACCTCTTTCTAACATCAGTAACGTGTCGCAAACTACACATTTACTAGTACATCTTGCTTTTTGGTTCAACCCATTACACAAAATACGATTTGTTTTCCCATGTTTGTGGGTGAATCAAAGAGGTCATTAAAACAGATGCTGAGAGAAAACGAAGCGAATGTAAGACTCCAAGGAAAAAACAGGTCGCCGAGTATTTCAACTCCCTCGAACATGGTATGGACGACACGGGTGTCATCATACTCCAGTGTATTCGGGATGATTTGGGATCGTGCCGTAAACTAAAAGAATTTTCTTGGATCCAAAAACTCCGAACAAAAGTTCCCAAAGGACAAAATCAGCCAATGCAATTTAATGGCAAGTGTATAAACAGTAAAATTAAACGACAGAGACTCTTGCATACATTTTTTCAGATAAACAGTATTCAATTATTCCAGAGTTTTCAAATGTTTATAACAATATGATGATACTAATTTTAATTGATGTGATGATATATTTGGGTTATGATGATGATAATGATGATGATGATATATTTATTTTATTACTGTATTATTATTTTTATTATAATTATTGTTCTTATTATTATGATTATTATTATTACTGTTATTATTATAAGTAGAAGTAGTATAGTTATTATTAATATGATTATTGTTCATTATTATAAGTGGTAGTAGTGTAACCAAGCCAGAAAAATCCCCGACTACAGTGGGGATTGAACGCGGGAACCTTCCGGTTCAAAATCAGACAGAAACTCTCTAGCTCATATAGCGAGTCGGTATAAGTTCTCCTTATACCGAACCCTGCTACAGTAGTATTAGTATTGTTTATTATAAATGTTTTTATTATTATTATCATTATCATCATGATCATGATGATCATCATCATTATATTCGTCGTCATCGTCGTCGCTGCCGCCGTCGTCATCATCATCATCATCATCATCATCATCATCATCATCATCATCATCATCATCATCATCATCATCATCGTTATTATTATCTTTGTTTTCATAATTAGTTTAGCATTACTTTATTATTGAAACAGTTATAATATTTTGAACACAATATTGTCCATTTATCCTATTACCAGATTAAAATCGAAAGTATAACAACGATCGTATAAACTTGAGCTTTATACTATCGCTATTTTTAGGTCAGATTTGTTTGTTTTTTTTCCAAAAATTTGAGAATATGTTTTTCTCAACTATTGAAGAACAAAATCGTCAAAAATGCGATATTTTATAATTATTAATGGAATAGGGGAGGAAAAAATATGATAAATAGAATATTAGATACAGTTCAAGTTAATCGTGCTCGGCTCAAACAATGGTTCTAAGCCTCGCATGATAAACTTGATCTATACCCAAAACTCACATAATATTCTATATTTAGAAGTCGGTCTGTCCGTCAGTCCGTCTGTCAGGTATTCCGTTTTCCTAAGGTATTCACGCAACGCTTTCAGATATATTGCTAAATTTTGGTATTTGAGTCTATCAACAGGACCAAAAGAAGAAGTGTGAGTTGCATTTCGGTCCGTTTCTTTTTGCAAAGTTATATGCGTTGGACTTAATCTCTACAATAACCGTTTTTTAGGTTTTTTAATCAACACTTTCAGATATATCGCTGATATTTGGTATGTGCGTCTACCTACATGACTTACAGATAGTGTTCCGTTCCCATGATTTTTGTCGAAGTTTTCGGCCTTTTGAATTTTCTCTACAATAACAGTAGGTTTTTTATGAAACGCTTTCAGATATTAAGCTGATTTTTGTGTGCGAGTCTTCCTACATGACTTTCAGATGTAGTGTGAGTTTAGTTCAAGTCCATTGATTTTGGTGAAGTTGTGGTCCTTGAACTTATTTGTTTATCTTTAATAGCCGTTTTCCGGAGTTTTCTTATGCTTTCAGATATTAAGCTTACTTTTGGTGTGTGAGTCTACCTACATGACTTACAGATTAAGTGTGAGTCTACCTACATGACTTACAGATTAAGTGTGAGTCTTCCTACATGACTTACAGATTAAGTGCGAGTCTACCTACATGACTTACAGATTAAGTGTGAGTCTACCTACATGACTAACAGATTAAGTGTGAGTCTACCTACATGACTTACAGATTAAGTGTGAGTCTTCCTACATGACTTACAGATTAAGTGTGAGTCTTCCTACATGACTTACAGATTGAGTGTGAGTCTACCTACATGACTTACACATTAAGTGTGAATCTACCTACATGACTTACACATTAAGTGTGAGTCTACCTACATGACTTACACATTAAGTGTGAGTCTACCTACATGACTTACAGATTAAGTGTGAGTCTACCTACATGACTTACAGATTAAGTGTGAGTCTACCTACATGACTTACAGATTAAGTGTGAGTCTACCTACATGACTTACAGATTAAGTGTGAGTCTTCCTACATGACTTACAGATTAAGTGTGAGTCTACCTACATGACTTACAGATTAAGTGTGAGTCTACCTACATGACTAACAGATTAAGTGTGAGTCTACCTACATGACTTATAGATCAAGTGTGAGTCTACCTACATGACTTACAGATTAAGTGTGAGTTTACCTACATGACTTACAGATTAAGTGTAAGTCTACCTACATGACTTACAGATTAAGTGTGAGTCTACCTACATGACTTACAGATTAAGTGTGAGTCTTCCTACATGACTTACAGATTAAGTGTGAGTCTACCTACATGACTTACAGATTAAGTGTGAGTCTACCTACATGACTAACAGATTAAGTGTGAGTCTACCTACATGACTTGCAGATTAAGTGTTAGTCTACCTACATGACTTACAGATGAAGTGTGAGTTTACCTACATGACTGACTTACAGATTAAGTGTGAGTTTACCTACATGACTTACAGATTAAGTGTGAGTTTAGTTCCAGTGCGTTTATTTTGTCGAATATATGGGCCTTGGACGGTCGTTCGTTATGATGTTTTCAATTGGGATATAGCTGTTGTGTGGCTTCAAAGTGCAGGAACATGTGTTTCACAAACGCGCATATTGTTAAAATGTAATTTAGGGCCGTATAAATATGGATTGTATATATATTTTAATATCAGTTTCGTATCCAGTAGGGATATATACCAATCTACCGGGGGCACAAAAAGTGGGCAATTTAACATCATTTGCCTAACAAAGATTCTGCATCGTTCTCTTAACAAAAAAGCAACACGAGATAAGAAGTGTATGTTCATTGAATGAGCGATTTAGTGTGTGGGGGTACAATTGCGTTTGACAAGTCAAAGTTTTACTCCGAAGTATAACAAGGTGTCCGGAAATTAGTGAGCGAATAATTGTCTGGTTTAAAGAGGATCCCAGTAAAGAGATTATCCAATTAGAAGGTTCCAGCTGTAAATAAGGAAAACAGACATTTGTCGTTTCTCGAATTATCAAACGTCTTGTGAATATACATGGACGAACTGTGCATTATATGGTTATATGGTTATATGAGTTACGCGTTTAGACAACGAAAGGTGTACGCTGACGGCTATATAGCATAGTTTATCAATTAATTTAAGTGAGCTAATATACATATAATTTATTAGAAACTTTAAATATTCACAGTTAAAAGACCTATTTTACTTCATAAACGCAAAATTAAGTGATAAAAACCATCAAAGAAGTCTTGATTAGTCTTATTTTAATCCTGAAAAATTTTCGGACTAACATATCATTGGAAAGTGGAGCCAATTGCAAGCATGCTACACTACGAGCAAAGTAAATTTATAAATAAAAACATGAACACCAATCGATGTTTTACAGAAAGGCCTTCACCAGTCTGTGTCTTCCTTCGTGAATAATCACATATACCCGAGATACTGGCTGTACTCACCAAAATCTGCGACGGCGGCAACAGATGATACTGGTGGGACCGTACTCTCCACGCTGCCTATCCGTAAACGGGCATCCCGTGAAGCGACACCGGCAGTTGCCTGATCTCCCAATGCCATAGAATCCTGGGAATGTGCCATCGTATCCAGGCAGTCCGAAGTCAAATCCTGTAGTGCGTTCAGTTACAGCCCGGAGTGTATTGATAGGAGATGAATCCAGTTTTGTACCCTTACTGTAGTAAATTCAATCTTATGCAAAAAGCTAATCATCCGATTTTATTGGTTTATACGTTATCGTGAGAATTCCTCTTTCAAATAAATATAACTGTTAGTATATTCCCGTTGTTATTAATAGATTAATAGGTTCAAATCAGACAGAAACTCTACCGCGTCGCTATAAAAGCTAGCTCATATAGCGAGGTAGTATAAGTTCTACTTATACCGAACCCTGCTACAGTAGTATCAGTATTAGTTATTATAAATGTTATTATTATTATTATTATTATCATGATCATCATTATCGTCGTCGTCATCGTCGTCGCTGCCGCCGTCGTCGTCATCATCATCATCCTCCTCCTCCTCCTCATCATCATCATCACCATCATCATCATCATCATCATCATCATCATCATTATCATCATCATCATCATCATCATCATTACCATCATCGTTATTATTATCTTTCTTTTCATAATTAGTTTAGCATTACTTTATTATTGAAACATTTATAATATTTTGAACACAATATTGTCCATTTATCCTATTACCAGATTAAAATCGAAAGTATAACAACGATCGTATAAACTTGAGCTTAATACTATCGCTATTTTGAGGTCAGATTTGTTTTTTTTTCCAAAAATTTGAGAATTTGTTTTTCTCAACTATTGAAGAACAAAATCGTCAAAAATGCGATATTTTATAATTATTAATGGAATAGGGGAGGAAATAATATGATAAATAGAATATTAGATACAGTTCAAGTTAATCGTGCTCGGCTCGAACAATGGTAGTGCTCGGCAGGTCTCGCGCTACCCTGGTTCTAAGCCTCGCATGATAAACTTGATCTATACCCAAAACTCACATAATATTCTATATTTAGAAGTCGGTCTGTCCGTCAGTCCGTCTGTCAGGTATTCCGTTTTCCTGAGGTATTTACGCAACGCTTTCAGATATATTGCTAATTTTTGTTATTTGAGTTTATCAACCGGACCAAAAGATGAAGTGTGAGTTGCATTTCTTTTTGGCAAAGTTATATGCGTTGGACTTGTTCTCTACAATAACCGTTTTTAGGTTTTTTAATCAACACTTTCAGATATGTAGCTGATTTTTGGTATGTGAGTCTACCTACATGACTTATAGATAGTGTTCCGTTCCCATTATTTTGGTCGAAGTTATGGGCCTTTTAAATTTTCTCTACAATCACCGGAGGTTTTTTTACGAAACGCTTTCAGATATTAAGCTGGTTTTTTGTGTGAGTCTTCCTACATGACTCTCAGATGAAGTGTGAGTTTCGTCCCAGTCCATTGATTTTTGGTGAAGTTATGGTCCTTGAACTTATTTTTTTCTCTTTAATAACCGTTTCCGGAGTTTTCTTTTACGAAATGCTTTCAGATATTCAGCTTACTTTTGGTGTGTGAGTCTACCTACATGACTTACATATTAAGTGTGAGTTTAGTTCCAGTACGTTCATTTTGGCGAATATATGGGCCTTAGACCGTCGTTCGTTATGATGTTTTCAATTGGGATATAGCTGTTGTGTGGCTTCAAAGTGCAGGAACATTTGTTTCACAAACGCGCGTATTGTTACAATGTAATTTAGGGCCGTATAAATATGGATTGTATATATATTTTATTCTCAGTTTCGTATCGAGTAGGGATATATACCAATCTACCGGGGGCACAAACAGTGGGCAATTTGACACCATTTGCCTAATAAAGATTCTGCATCGTTCTCTTAACAAAAAAGCAACATGATATAAGAAGTGTATGTTCATTGAGTGAGCGAATTATGTGTGTGTGTGGGGGGAGGGGGGGGGGGGGGGGTACAAGGTATCCGGAATTTAGTGAGCGATTCAATTATCCGGTTTAGAGAGGATCCTATTTAAGAGATTATTCGATCAAGAAGGTTTCCCATGTATAATACGAAAAACAGACAATTGTCGTTTCTCGAATAATCAAACTTCTTGTGAATATACATGTACGAACTGTGCATTATATGAGTATATGAGTTAAGAGTTTAGACTACTGTGAATCAACGAAAGATGTACGGTGACGGCTAAATAGTAATATAGTTTATCAATTAATCTAGTTAGTTAATATACATATAATTTATTAGAAACTTTAAATGAATACAGTTTAAAGACCTATTTTACTTCATAAACGCAAAATTAAGTGATCAAAACCATCAAAGAAGTCTTGATTAGTCTTATTTTAATCCTGAAAATTTTCAGAGTAACATATCATTGGAAAGTGGAGCAAAATTGCAAGCATGCTATACTAAGAGAAAAGTAAATTTCTAAAAAAAAAAAAAGAACCCCAATCGATGTTTTACAGAAAGGCCTGCATCAGTGTATGTCTTCCTTCGCAAATATTCACACATACTGGCTGTGCTCACCAAACTCTGCGGCGGCGGCAGCAGATGATACTGGTGGGGCCGCACTCTCCACGCTGCCTATCCGTAGAGGGACATCCCGTGATCCGAGACCGAAACTGGCAGTTGCCTGATCTCCCAAAGCCTCCCTCAAAACCAGGACCGCATGGGAATGCTGGGAATCCGCCATCGAACCCTGGAAATCCGCCATCGAACCCTGGGAATATGCCCTCGTATCCAGGCAGTCCGATAACGAATTCTGGAAGACCGCGATCGAATCCTGGGAGTCCGCAACCACTGCCGCCATCACCGCCGCCACCACCACCGCCACCTTCATCACCGCTTTCGCCACCAACTCATAATGTCATGTATGTGTATTTTGTTTCCGCCACCACCACCGCCGCCGCCAACAATAATTACAACGTCTCCACCGTGGCCTCCACTACCGCCGCTTCTGGATCTACCACTTCCACGTTGACCTTGGAAGATACAAAAAGCAGCGAGCATTATAGAATACAAGATGCCATCACTTAAGTGTCTCGACGTTGCTGTCAATCTAAATATTACATTCAAGGCATTACCAATTATATATTATGGAGAAGATTTTCGTTGTTTTCGATGTATAATCGGCTTTAAATTAACGAGTGGTTATACAAAATGTTTACCTAAAATGAAATAGATATTCGTTTATTTACCGAAAACAAAAGTAACGTTTGATTCTGTAGGAGAATATATAAATAAAATTACACAACATAAGCTTAAACGGCACACGATATGATTTTAAAGTACGTCTAAAATTATCCAAATAGTGTTTTCCAAAATATGATCGGAAACTTTATCTGCCTGTCGTTGTCGCCAATTTATTTGGGTTTTTTAATCAGTTCGTGTTTTTGTAAATACTTTATATACATTTTTTTTACCAAGGGATGTATATCACTACTGGAAGACTGACGACGTTGGTATAGAAGAAAAAAAATCCCAAGAGTGAAATCTATGCAATTTTATATTAACTGATAGTCGAATTACATCGCACGAAAAAAAAGTCAATATTGAACTGAAAAAAAATGATTACGCATACAGAATTTTCAGGAGAAATGGGTTCAATTCTAATCCCCAAAGTATGTGAGTTTGGTTGGTGGTCATTATATCAGGTGGGTTCCCCATGGGTAATCTGGTTCCTCTCTCACCCTACCCCCAACTCCACCGCACAATAACAGAAATAATAATGTAAGGATTGCTAACTATAAGTAGCAACTGTCATTAAAAATTTAGTCCCACCTTTCGTGGGTCTAGTTAATCAGGCATGATTTCTTAGACACAGTCCGGGGCCTAATATGATGCATACGCGGGCGCACAAGGTCCTCATAAACTTCGGAATACACACACCGAGTGCATTATTATTTTTGACAAATATATATAAAAAAAACAAGATATGTGTTTGTCGGAAACACTATGTCCCCTTCTGCGCCGCTTTGAAGTTATATATTTGACCTTTGATCTTGAAGAATGACCTTGATCTTTCACCACTCAAAATGTGCAGCTCCATGAGATACACATGCATGCCAAATATCAAGTTGCTATCTTCAATATTGCAAAAGTTATGAAAAATGTTTAAGTGGTGGGGGACATAAAAAAGTAAGTAACTAAGTAAATCTTGCATCCATGAGAATATTAGTTATTCATTATAACTGAAAATAAATTGGCTTGAAAAAATAGAGTTAAGTAGGTTACAAATTGTGTATGCCAATGATCGAGTCGTATTATTGGATTTACATTGATAATAATTGGAAGTACAGAAATGTGGTGTTTTGTAATAAACTTGACAGTAAATGAAAGATTCTTAAATCCTGAACAAACAATTGGTTTTGAGAACAAGTCATATCTTGAACTAAAAGTCCTGGTAAATAAACATTAATCGGAATACATATGTAAAATGATTATCCAGAGTACATATTTCATCAAGCATCTTTAGTATTATAATAACCAATGAAAGAAATAAGTGTTCGCATGTTTTGGAATTTATGTATATTTTGTTTCCAGACAAAAAAAGCGCTATTATTTCACATTTAATTATAGGTGTAAGTCACTCGTAGGCTGTTAATGTTTTATTCTGTTTGCTGCTCAATCGTATCTTAGGGTATGAAATAAAGCTTTTAAAACTTGAATCAAGTAAGAAAGGTCTTTAATTTGATGTGTTTTTCTAATAGACAACAGACGGGTCAAAATGCCTCTCTGATGGGTAGCCGTTGAACCAATCGCTTACCTTCAACGGTCGATGATAGCAGTGCAATGGAAATACATCCGAGAAGCAGAGCTTTCCCGAACATTCGTTCCCTCTTGGTTGCTAGAGCAATACAGTGAACAAAGAATCCAAAGAGTGGAAACTTTAATATTATGTGTGTGGATGAGGGCTAAACACTGCGAGCTCCACTTTGGTTATAAACCTGATCAGAGCCGCACATGAAGATATTAATTATCTGTATTAGGCTTGACCTGCCTTACATTCACACTGAAAAATTGACATTTATGGGAAAGGAATTAAAGTGTATACGACATTGTGACACGCGCATCCCTTATTAAGAAGTAAGCAATGCTTTGTTATTGTGACATGTAACAACATTAGCGATAAAAAAACACAGATATTAAATGAAACATGTCCAGCCCGACGGGCGTAGTAGTTACCGAATGGGTCCACCGTTGCAAGTATACGCCGCTGTCATCCACCAATTCCCTTTTGTCCTTAACTTCACTGCGACAATGCAACTTAACTAATATGAAAATCTGGCAATATGACCCATGTCGGAGGTTTCATTTGATACATTGTTAAGCCATAGTTTATATGCCGCGATAAATTAATCACGTTGAATACCGCGTTGTCTCAGCAACGAGATCTTGTACAGAGATCGAAAATTTATGGCGGAATCGGGATAGGTAATTATACGAGTTTACATAATGAACTTTGATTTTATTCACTGAAAACAAATATATAAATTATAGTAATAGTTTCTTTGTGTAAATAAGTTTCTTTTTTTTTTAAACAATTTTGTGCAACACTACGTTGTAGTTGAATTACGCAAACAATTATTTTGTAAATAAATTGGGAAAAAAACACATCAAATAATGATTTTTTCTCGGCAAAACATTGGCCTTATTTTATTTAAAAACTCAATATACATAATCATTTATGCAGTAAAGTCATAATAAAACTGCAAAGCGTCCGTGTATCCTTTTCCTTTCAAATTGCCGGCATTAGGCACTCGTCCTATTTCTTTGAATCCAAGTTTTCTCCACAGTCGTACTGATGACTCGTTTGTTACGAAGACTAGATTGAAGAAGCTGGCTCTGTACCCTAAGTCCTTTGCTAACCTCAAGTACATCTCTGCCATGAAAGTTCCAACGCCGCGCCCTCTAGCGGACACTTTCACAATAAAGCCAGCATTGCAGATATGCGAGCATCGACCAGGAAAGTTAGGCTTGATGTAGAAAGCACCGAGAACTTCTTTAGAGGTCTTTTCCAGGCAAACAAAGACGTCGTGCGTGAGGTAGTATGCTCGGAAATCTTCTATGTTGGTCATGTCTTCTTGAGGATAGCTGTCGCCTACATAAAATAAGTTTGGAGGAAATGGTTAACACACTGTAAGCGGTTTCGATATTGAACGATGAATTATACGAGCCTCGGTATCAGAAAACAGGGCTTAATGCATGTGCAGAAAGCGTTGTCCCAGATTAGCCTGTAAAGTCCGCACAGGATAATCAGGGAAGACACTTTGCGATTTTATATTATTTTTGTTTAAAGTCTAGTTTAGGCTGAAAGTGTCGTTCCTGGTTAGCTTGTGTGGACTACACAAGCTAATCTGATATGACAATATATGCACATACATTAAAGGGGCCTTTTCACGGTTTGGTAAATTGACGAAATTTTTAAAAATCAGATTCGCAAATTTTCCTTGTAGTTATGATATTTGTGAGAACACAGTAATACTGTACATTTACTCAAAAATATCCATTATATTCATTTTTGACGATTTAAAAACTTGAATATAATAAAGCGTTGCAACGCGAAAGGATTGAATAATTTGGAGAGTTCTATCGTTGTCGTTATATGTTGTAATACTATGAGGATTGCTTATATAAAGTATAAAATACATCACTGATTGTATGAGCACGGATGGGCCAGTGGTCTAAGTGGTAGACTTTTACTCCATGTTCAGTGGTTCGAGCCCAGTTGAGGGTTACTTTTTTTCTTTCTTTAATTTTATTATTGTGTTTTATAGGAGCTTTTTAGATCCAATGTTTGCATTTATCAATATGAAGCACTTAATGACACACTTCAATGCATGCAACAATCTGTGAAAAGGTACCTTTACGCCCAGTTTTTTTTTCAGAACGAGGCTCAAATGCAAGATATCTAATACCACTTGCTTTTAGAATAAACGGATAATCCAAACAAACGGATAGATAATTTGCATGGTTTGTATAGTTTTACTATTAATATTTTAAACAATTGCAAGTCACTGTATCAGAGCTTATGGTCGGAAGAATTCTTTTTGAATACAAGAGGGCCATGATGGCACAGTTCTTCGACAAAAATAGATGTAAGGTATGAACTTAGAAAGAGTACAATAATATATTACCAGGTGATCTACTTTATTGATGCACGGGACCCAGATTCGAGCTAGGCTTAAATTTTGTCCAGATATAAATCCTTACCAAGTTACGAAAAGTTTTGAGGAAAAAAGTTGCCTTCAGAGTATTATAAGCTAAGCTAAACGTTGACGAAACACAACTGACATCGCACGCCACACGATGTCAGACGCCGGACATGGGATGATCACAATAGCTCACCTGAGCACCAAGTGCAACGCCCCACCCCCCTCCTCCTGGCCGAAATGTTATTTCGAACTCGACTGAAATATCTTCAAACCAAAAGCTATATGCAAGTTTTATGTGGGACGTACGCAAGTCTAAACAAGTTCACAAGGGTAGCAATAGCCATATGAGGAAACTGCACCTATTTTAGCTGTTTTTCATCTGACCGAAAACATTTTTTAACATTGCCAAGAAAATATAATTTAAGCAAATGTTGTAAGCAAGTTTCCTGATAACTTGGCAAAAAAGTCGATAAATTATAGCAATACATAAAGAAATCTACCTGGCCCTCTTGTGGCCATGTTTTTCAGGCGACCTTTAATGGACCGCAACAATTTTCGACCTTTGCTTAGATATCATTAGAACAAATGTTCTGCGAATGTTCAACCAAGATTTGGCAATGAATGTTACTTTTCGAGTGTTCACAAGGTTTTACTTTTGGCACAACTGCCCCACTCACCCTAATGGCCGTGTTTTTCAATGGACGGGGACCGATTATGAATTAAAACCAGATATCTCAAGAACATATGTTTTGAGCATGTATCATGATGATTGGGCACCCAAACAACTGACAGAATGCGATAACAAAAGCTTAACATGATGATGTTGTGCTCGCGCAACTAATAAAAGAAAACACATAAGACCTTAATTGTCAGTTTGTCCTGGTACCCGGTTCATACTAAGACAGTTTGCCTGGCACAAACGAAAAAGCTGGACGTGATAATTTCTATGTACCGGTACTTAATTTTATTAAAAAACATAAGTGAAAATGCCAAAAATGCCGAAAAGACCGATTTCAAAACACAAGATTCCGAGGACTATATAATATATGATAATTATTCTAGTTGAAAAACAAGCAATGGCCAGAATTATGCATAAAAACTGTTGCTGCCAAAATTACTTATTTACGAAATCTGCACCTTAAGGGTAAATCAACTGTGAAAGAATGAGCAAGATCCACCCAATACGTGCAGCCTCCAACACATTCCGGGCTTAAAGATCATATCAATTAATTTGAACTTATGGTCAATGCTATTTTGAAATAATTTTGCAAAATTGAGGTTACTTTCATAAACAAATTAACAGTTTTATATTCAGAATAGTTTAATTCTATATTTAAAACACAAGCTGTCTAATAAGAGCTCCCTTTACTATTCTTAAGCTTTGATAGTATAACGTACATGCTTAAGCTTTAATAGTATAACATACATTCTTAAGCTTAAATAATATAACGTAAATTCCCACGCTTTGATAGTATAACGTACATTCCCACGCTTTGATAATATAACGTACATGCTTAAGCTTTGATATTATAACGTACATGCTTAAGCTTAAATAGTATAACTACATTCTTAAGCTTTGATAGTATAACGTACATACTTAACCCTTTGCATGCTGGGAAATACGTCGTCTACTAAAATGTCGTCTGCTGAATTTCTAAAATTAGCATTTTCTTTGATTTTTTTTTCAAAGAATACTAACAGAATAGCAAACAGTTTGGATCCAAACTGTTTGCAAAGGCCTTCAAAATTCATTTCCAGCACTGAAAGAGTTAAGCTTTGATAGTATAACGTACATGTTCAAGCTTTGATAGTATAACATACATTCCTAAGGTATAAGGTACATGCTTAAGCTTTGATAGTATAACGTACATTTGTAAGCTTTGATAGTTTAACGTACATTCTTAAGCTTGAATAGTATAACTAATATGCTTAAGCTGTTATACTATAACGTACATGCTTAAGCCTTGATAGGTTTACAAACATTCGTAAGCTTTGAAAGTGTAACGTACATTCTTAGCTTTGATAGTTTAACGTATATTCTTAGCTTTGATAGTTTAACGTACATGCTTAAGCTCTGATAGTTTAACGTACATTCTTAAGATTTAATAGTGTAACGTACCTTTTTATAAGCTTTAATAGTGTAACGTACATTCTTAAACTTTAATAGTGTAACGTACATGCTTAAATTTTCATAGCAAAATGTACATTTTATGTTAGCCCTTTAATATAATGACTGCAAACACATATTTGAAGTTGAACATAGGTAAGAGGCCTAGGTAAATTTAAACCTACACATTTATAAATTAAAATGAGAAAAGTGACCATGCCACAAAACTAGATAATCAAAGTTAAAACAATTCATGTGCTTTCATTTAAACAACTTACTGCGAAATCCCATTCAATGCCTGCTACCTACACACAAAATTTCAGCAAAACGCCTCCATTAAAACTCAAAATATTGACCCGAAAATAATATTCTATTTTTAGAAAAAAAGGTTATCTTGACCTGACCGACCCCAAATGCAATCCCAAGCTAGGTATGCATGTTTGCTACATAAAAAATACGTTAAGCCTAATACCACCATCCAAACTGTGGATCAGGATGTTGGCTTTGTGTGTTTCATAGCAGTTCCTCTCAAAATCGACTGACAAGATAATAACCAATTTGAAACAAAAAGGTTTGCTTTATCCTAAAGTATACATGTGCTTCTATGTGTTTGGTAAAGATATATATCACCCAGAACTCAATTTCAAATTGCTTGTGAAAACAGGCAATATTGCTGAACTGAATGTACAATGATTTCTTCCACTATAAGTGTTGGTCTAAGGTGTAAATTGTAAAATAAAAAATGAAAAGTTGTTTGTTGACACTAACCACAATGAGCATAATTTTTGGTGTTGGCCCTTATAATAGTTGCTTAATTTTATAAAATTCTCTTTAATTTATTTTACATTTAAGAAATAATATTTCACAAAGATATTTTTTTTAATTACTTAATAACATGCAATCCAAAACTATGAGCACAAAGGAAAATAATGTGTGAATCATACAAAATAATGAACTAAGTTAATGACAATTAAATCGTTTGGCTGACCTATCTACCCTACATTGTATAAAGATGTTACTTAGTGAAATAAACAACTTATTTAATTAGTTTTGCCTAAACGGGACTTGTTCACACATATGCAGGGATCGACATTAACTTTTGAAGCAACTTGTACAGTCGGACAAGTAGACCATAATTTCACGTGTCCTGACCAAAAAGCAACTTGTCCTGACCATTATACCTTTATTCTGCTCAGTACTTTACAAAATAATGAAATAATACAAAATGCTAAAATCATAAAGATTTGAATCGTTTAAATTACATGTCAACATAATTGTAGGCAATTTCAATACAAAAAGAACTGACTAGAATAACAGGAAAACTCAAGATTATTGATTTTTAAACATTATACAAAGCCATAGTACCTGACAAAAACTTGTGTGTTGCCAACATCAAACAGAAAATGTTAAAAGTGATGTATATGTACAGTACTTAACTGATATTTAAAAAAAAACACATTCTATACATTGGGAGGACGTCACTACGTTAATTGTCTGTAAGATCAGTGTGTACCAGTGTCGTAAAATGCATATTCTTTACAAGGGAGAATATTCTTGTTATCTTGGCAAAGAAAAAATGTTCAGGGTTGCTTCCCTTGTGAACAGTACAGTGTAGTACATGTATCACATGGAACTATCGGAATATCTCGGGCTTCGACGATTAAACATATACAAAATATACTCGGAAAAGTTGAGTGATATCTCCACAGAAATAATGGCTTTAAAGGCATTTTTTCTAAGTTATACAATTATAATGACCACTTGTCCTGTGGGACTAGCAAATTTCTTTATTTACTTGTCCGGACTAACAATTTGGTTGTCCTGGACAGTCGGACTACCTTTAATGTCGAGCCCTGCATATGGACATATTTTAACAAGGTCATTAAATTCCTTTAATTGTTAGATTTATACGCCAAAACTCTAGAGATCCATTATAAAAACAAGAATATAATTAAATTTTTAAAAGAAATTAAAAAGAAAACAGTTTGTCTCTTGAATGGGCCTGAAACCAGTGTCCTTTGGACTAAAAGGCTATCACCTTACCCACTCTGCAATCCCAACCGTTACAAGTAGATATAAGTTTAATACTTTATTGAAGTTACACAATATTTATATAAAAAAATACCAGAAACATTTTAAATATGTCAATGGTTTTGCATTTGAATGTAACAATTTATAATTTTGTAAATTTCATAGAAAATGTGATAATCGTTTCATCTTTACCATTGGATCATTTCATTTTCTGATATACTGTGTTCTTTTACTTTTTGAAGCAATGACAGTTTGAAAATTGTCTGTTGTGAACAAGCCCCTTTAAGGTGCCTGGGAAGATGCAAACCAACATAAAAACCTAATTAAACCCTTTGCCACTTAGAATCAAAGTGAACATGGCTATAGGCAAACAGCATGACACCAGAACAGTCTGCCAGCAACTCTCAGCCTGTTCAGGTTTTATGATATGTGCTGCTCATCTACAGCTTAGGGTTGGAAATGAATCAAACATGAATCAAGTGAGAAAAGTCTTTAATTTATTTGGATTTTCTTAAAGACTACCAACCCCTCAAAATAAGTATCTGAGAGGAAAAGTGTTAAGTAAGCTTCATTCTAAACCTTAGGCATACCTTCAACATTGACAATGTGTTTCAGGATCTCGTAGACTTCCTGCTCATGTTCGTCTCTATAGTAGTCTAGTAGTATGTCCGTGCCATCCTTGATAGTGGCTGAGAATGGCAGGTAGGGCAGCTGGACAACTGACTTCTTAGACTTGATGTGGTACGCCATGACTGCATCGACAGTTTCATAAAGATAGGGGCCTTGCTCTGGGAAAATGGGGCTTATTGCATGTTATAACTTTACACACATGCATTAAGCGCCATTGTCCCAGTGGGAGGCTCATAGTTTTGTTGAAGTATTTGTCATGAAAATTGAGCAGTAATATTTCATTAACAACAAATTACCTAAAACTTATAGACAGATACTGTATTCATTGTGCTGCAAATGCTTGCAATTGTAAAAACAAATTGTTTAAACCTATCCAAATTCATGAGTTATTTAGTTTAAGCCTTCATATTTTAGCTGGATTGCATTGTAAGCCTTAGGCCTTGTGAGACACAGTCAAGTGTGTTAACAACTGGGTAGGAACAGTACTTTTCGGTTGACCTAAAGAACTTCGAGGATGGAACCCAAGACCTCCCGCTTGCTAGGCAATAATCCAACACCCAGCTATAGACCGGCAGGCACCATATTTACTACTCTGTGGCAACCTTGGTTACAGGTATTTTTATGAATGCGTCGAGCTATTATGAGAACATAGACCTGTTCTCTACAGCTAGAAAGGTCAGTAAGTGGGACTTTGGGATATTGCAACTATGCTTATTGTACGATATAGATAATTCTCATCTAGGATAACGATTCAACAACAACAAAAAAGCAAACTCGGGATTGTGTGTCAAATGTATATTTACCTGCCAAATGTTATAAATACGAATAAACACTCTGACGCGAGGGAACGACTCGCCCCTTTTGTTGTTGTTGTTGTCGGTTTACATTTAACTCGTACACAAGTCAACTCGTACTGTGGTCAACACGTACCTTATTCAAAATATTCATTTTGGCATTGAGTTCGAGATGGGAAATGTATACATACACACAAATAAGAAAGACATTTATATAGTTTTACACAGGATTTTTTGATTCAATAACTAGCGATATACTACTTTCACACTCACAGTCACCCACACACAAACAATTTGTTTTTGGATTTACATTGCGAATAGATCAATTCAGAAGAATACATACAAAGAATATTTGAGTTACTTAATGTAATTCAGCTTAAATGTGTTGTGACTTCAGTTTCTTTAAAAATAAATAGTCCTTGAAAATGATTTAAAAAGTATGCTATTTGCAAATAGACCATTTTCAGTTACCATTAAGGGACCAAACTCATGTTGTACAATTGTGTTGTAAAGCGGTCGCATTATCTCCCTTGGCAGTTTCGCAATAAATATGTCATATCGTCATATACTGCAACGTGTACGAAGAATGATTAACAGTAGTATGGTTAATGAGTAAACCTCCCACAACATCTTTCTATGAAGAGTATCGACAACCGTAAAATCGTGTAAGTGTGCGGGTGTGAAATAGGTTTTACAAAGCACAATTCGTAGTAACAGTAGCCCATTATCTAATGGTATCCAATTAAGATTTATCTTCGAACTCGTTTACGCTTTTTTACCACGAACCGAGTCACTGGTTGTCGGAAATAAGAAGTTATTTACTAATTGCTTCTTAATCAAACCATGTCCCAAATGTCTAAGCGAATGCTTGAATGTGAATCTTTGAACATTTCAACCGGTCCCGGATAACCCATTTGGCAGAGAAGGCAACTGCATATGGACCCCGCGACTTTTAGGGGCCCCATGAGACCGGGACGAAAGATTTTTTTACTTACCTAGCCTAATCTAATGACAAAGTCGATGATTGTATATTTATTGTATGTCCGGATTAAAGGCTTGACATTTTCTTACCACGTGACAATCATTTATTATTTGCAAAACCGTGTTGATTTGATGGTGAGTGAAATCGACTGGGAACTGGGGTTCCAGCCTTGGAGCCTGGGGACAGGGTCCGAAATGTTTCCCTGCCTATGAGTCCCCACGGTGCTTAATCCGGCACTGCCTTCAAAGCTTAAGCTAGAAAGCGGTAATTATCGGTATACATAGCAGTTGGGCAAAAACACAACAACAACAATAGAACAAAACAAAAGCAAACAAAATTTCTTTAAACAGGTAATTACCACCGTGTATAAAAGGGATTTCAACTTCCAGATTAATACGTTTACTTTGGCAGATATTTTCGTGTTGCATATGATGATCTTAAAGTAAGCGTACGATTTGTATGAACTGAATCAAGTCAACAGTTACCAGGGGTACGGAGATATTTTCCTGAATATAAATGGGCCGTGCTCTGTGAAAAGGGGGTTTATGCATGTGCGTAAAGTGGCGTCCCTGATTAGATTGTGCAGTCCGTAATGGCTAATCAGGGGCGACACTTTCCGCTTTAATTATATTTTTCGTTTAAAGAAAGTCTCTTCTTAGCAAAAATTAAGTTAGGCGGAATGAGTCGTTCCTGATTCGCCTGTGTGGACTGCTCTGGCTAATCTGGAACGACACTTTACACATATGCATTAACCCCCCTTGTTCACAGAACACTGCTCGAATATATAATACTTTACTTAAACAGTTTACAGTTTTAATAAGGTACCCATGAATATGAGGAAGTAAATTAAAACTTCAATTACGTTTTCATATTTAAAGTTAAAACAACTATGGATATGTGTATCATTCTCAAATATATTGTTACATATAGAAAACATAATGAAAACAATCGTGATTCAAAATACACTGTTTTAAAAACACTTACAGTAGCAATTTTAAGAAGCTTGCTCTTTTCTTTGAAAATTTGTTAGCACTAGATAGATCGGGAAGTCAATGTTAACCGCCTTCAAACAGAGAACGAAAGTACGCTCTTAAACAGTACTGCATTCTTCATTGGTTGAGATACATGTTTACATACCGCCGCCTACCCGTAAAAACACACTTGTGTACGGTAAATCCAATCGGAAACGACTCTTGGCTACTATCTTTTCGCATTTTCAGGAAACCTAATATATGTGTGATTAATTTAACAAGAAGAAAATCGATCAATTATCTATAATAACTTATTTACGTTGACCTATTTTCAGAAAATAATAGTTAATGAGAACGAGTGGCCTATATTTATAGATATTGGAACAGTATGAGTTGGGAAACCAAATCATGTTTATTTTGGGAATGACGTTTATTCATGTTTATTTTGCATATATATTGCAAAACATTTTATAATCACATGAAATCCATGAAAGCTAGTCTTAGCGATGTATGTTGTTTTTGTACTTCTTACCGATTTCGTTTAATAATCGTTCGGTAATAAACTAACAGTATTTCTTTTAATGTTTAAATACAACTGTCAGGAATATTTTTTATTATTATTATAACTATAATTATTTTCAATTTTCAGAAAGAATGCTTTATCAGCGACAAAATTCGCAACTCAACGTATTTCTTACGATGTGTGACAATATACCGGTAAGTACGCAGGTCGTACCGACCTTTCTCAACAGTATGGACCTTAGCGACTTATTGGACTTTACAAACACCTCCAAACCAACGCAAAATTCAAAAACGGAATTATTGTGTACATCTAATGCCACTGCAACAAACGCCGGAAATTGCACAAGCGTTACCGAGCCCAGTTTTTCTGCGTGTAACACAACGGACGTTAGGGGCTTGAATTTTCTGACGAAAGACGTAACGTCAGAATTGCAAAACGCGGTACTGCCTCAAGGGCTGATGCCGTATATCAAAGAGGAACTGAAATATACAATCCAGTCAAAACGCATGAAGGAGGGAAAAGAAGAGTTGAAGGTCGACTTCACGGACCGTGAACCTTGCGCAGTAAGTATATCTAGGGTATTCCATTAAAACATCGACTTTGTCAATAGTGATGCGTCTCTTAAAAGACCAGCTCCTCAAATGCGTTTCACAATCAATTGATTTAAGTCTTTTTTATGAAAATCGCACTGACCAAAATACAAAAAAAATGCAATCAAATCCGTCAAATGATGGCACATTATTTATCGCCAAGAGTATCTGCACACCATTGGTTGATAAAAGTTGTGCGGGAGTAAATTCCAGTTAGTGCAATACGTTCGAACCAAGCTTACATTCAAGTATTAACTTAATTGACATCAAGTGGTTTATAAGTATAGGTTATAATTCACGTGTGTAAGTAAAAGCTAATAGAGTTCACAAGTATCAGTTTAGGTTTAGTTCGTCATAACTTCACTCGTTTAAGAATAAGAATTGAGCCGCGTCACGCGATAATTGGTCTTCTGACAAATGTGCGTAGACCGGTCGAAAGCCGCCCTGTCCGCTCTAAAGACATGCAAAAATTGTGGTCTCTTTAGCGGCTCATGTATTACTCTCTTAATAATGATATATCATCGAGAATGTTTTATATCTCAATAGATGAGATTAGTGTCCCTCTTGGTCATTTTTGAATACTTGTTAAAATAAATTTACCGAGCGCGTATTAAAATTAGACATATATGTAAAGCAGCAAGTACAAGAAAAACTTATTTTTGAAAATGAAATTCCGATTAGCCGTCGATATACATCTTTAATGAGCATTTTAACTTAAGAAATCTTTATTTCGTCGATTTTTAAATTGTCAAAACCGTTTCCCTTAAGGTTCGATATGAAAATTTCATTTCACAACAATTTCCGGAAATATTCCGTTCAGTTTATTGCAAAATATCTTTACCCACTAAGTTGTGTAAATTCCCATTACGTGTAATTCTCAATGTATCAAATAAAGCGAATCTATAAGGGATCTAGTTTTTGTTTTAAAGGGATCTTTTCACGGTTTGGTAAATTGACAAAATTGAAAAAAGTTGTTTCAGATTCGCAAATTTTCGTTTAAGTTATGATATTTGTGAGGAAACAGTAAAACTGAACATTTACCATAGTCCAATATTGCCATTATATGTATCTTTTGACGATTTGAAAACCTAAAATGTATAAAGCGTTTCAACGCGAAACGATTCAATAATTTGGAGAGTTCTGTTGTTGTCGTTTAAATTTACGAAACTACGAAGATTACTTATATAAGGTATACAATACTGAAACTGTGTATACCCGGCGGAATAGCCGAGAGGGCTATTGCGTTTTAACTTCAGACTTACTCCAGGACTCCGGGGGTCACTGGTTCGAGTCCTGGTACCGGCTCCTTTTTTTCCTTTTTTTAATTTTATTCTTGATTTTTTACTGGAGCTTTTAAGATCCAATATTTACATTTATCAATATAAAGCATTTAATGACAAACTTCAAAATATGCCAAAATCTGTGAAAAGGCCCCTTTAATTGATCGGTATATTTGTATTTGTACCTGCTTATTTTCGTAAGTACGTATTTAATTAGTATAATTACAATAAATGATGTAAATAAAATATATGAATTCTGAAAAAAACGAAGTAAATGAAGAGGAAGAGTATGACTCTATTGAAACTTATTTTAGCACTAAAAATTAGTGAAGGATGGTTTCTTGAAACGCTTCCGTTTCTATACGTTCAATACCTAGTATATTAAAAATCGAGTAAAAAAAGAGAGGCTACGATTCGTGTCAGGCGAAATAGTTGTCAGTGAAATAAACGTCAGTTACTCTCACTAAAGTTGATGCCCTTTAAAATTGCATTACATTTGAATTAAATAACACCAGTGTCTTGTCATTATTTCAGTACACATATTATTGGTAAATCAAATGCATCGATGCATTCACACCGTTTCATGTTTGACTGTACATGTACTTTCAATATCAGTAAATCTCTAAAACACACAAGTCCATTTGCACTCGAAAGTTGATTCATGTTCTAGTTTCCCTTCTATAAAACACACCTTTGCCACATTCCTGTGTTATATTCTTTGAAGTATATACAGCGTTTCGTGATTCTATGAACTGTGTTGGTATTTCAGCCACTTTCTGTTTCTCCGTAAATATTTAACTATCAATTCAAAATCTGTGTCAACATCAATTGTTAGATTTGTATTGGGTGGTTGATTGACTTATTTCAGCCAATCAACTATCCACAACAGTGTTCATGTTAAAGGTGCAAAAGTACGTTTGTGACATTAAGAAATACGTTATGTCGAAAACAAAATTATATGTCAAAAATTAGTACAATATGTAGAGATTATTTATGTTGCGTGCTGTAATTGTACAAATTATAAATATTTTGGAAATTAAAATGCTTTTTTTAACATAAACAATAATTTACTGGTTATTTATCTACCCCGTATTCTACCCCGTATTGTCTGTCTCTTACTTAAAAACGTATTCAATATCCGCCCAAGGTTAAACAGTGCAAAATAAATTTGTCTTCTTAACCGAAATGTATAAGAATGAAAAGTACTGTTGTTTGTCAAAGAGTTAAAAATAACATTAAACTATTTTCAACAATCAAATGCATAGAATGTGCCACTTTAAGCTTTTCGCTAAACATCTCTGTCAAGTGGTTCCTCAATTTCCGCGTTTCATTCCGCATTCTGAACTCGTTTCAGTTAAGCCCGGAAGAGGAACAGAAAGTCGAGAAACGAAAAGTCCAGAACCGGATGGCGGCAAGGCGCTTCCGGGACCGACAGAAAACGCAGACGCATTCGCTGCAGAAGGTTCGTTGGTTTATTATAAATTGTTATTGGTTTTTATGTTACAAAAGTTGATGTCGTTATTTTAGTTACGTGTATAAATATATTGGGGATGTAATAAGACAATCAGCATTGATAGTTTAACTGGGTTTAATATTATTAATTTATTTAACTTTGATTGACATGTTGCTTTAAATGATACTTGCTACTAGCACGTTAAAAAATATCAAGACATATTTGGTCTCGCTTGATAAAAGACATGTGTTGATGGTTATTATGTGACAATGTAATAAACAATAATATTCCTATACGGCTATTAACGTTTCAATTGGTTTCCGAAAAAAAGACAAGAATTTCGACGAAACAATAGTCTGAGCACTTTTATTATCAATGTTGTAAACTTTTCGGTTTATCTATCGTAACAAAATATCTGGGTCAACATGAACTTTTTACAATAATCATATCAGGTATTTGTCTTTATAAACCTTCCTTGTAATAGGAAATCATTCGTTTTATTGGTCGTTAACTTGTAACCTGGTTCCGATTGTTTTCCGTTGGGATTTACAACAATAAATACTTGGCCTGATATTGGTGATAAGTAAAGTACAGTAAAAACCGATTAAAATTATGCCGTCTACCTTAACAATAAAAACGCAACTGTAACGGTCATATGAAAAACTTGTTATGTCCGTAATTAAATTAGTTAGTTTTGTATTTGTATGATGCATCATAAGTTAACAAGTTGTGTTATTAAGCTTTACGCAGTTGAATCTTAAATATTAACAGAGTTAATCCTGTTCATATTATTATTATAATTATTATTATTATTATAATTATTATCATTATTATTATTATTATTATTATTATTATTATTATTATTATTATTATTATCATTATTATTTTTATTATTATTATTACTATTATTATTATTATTATTATTATTATTATTATTATTATTATTATTATTATTATTAGTGTTATCATTGTTTTCATTATTATAATAATCACATTATTGTTATTATTATTCAAAATTTGATTCTTAATTACTAATATGAAAAAAAACGACATAAAAGCATAGTGAAGGTAAAAATAAAAATTAACACCCGTATTTCAAACTTGTCCTAGATTTTGTCATTCTCCAAAAATCACAAACATTTCTAGGACTTTCTCCTCTCCAGATTGGAAACCCACGAAATAAATTTTATGACAAATTCGCATTATCAACCACCACACCTTACGGTATGTTGTTGTATTTTTACAGGAGTGTCGGCGGTTAGAAAACGAGAAGACGGAATTAAGGAAAGAACTAGAACAGGTGCGAAAGGAAAGGGACGGAATTCGCCAGTTAATGGAGATACATCTCGCTTCCTGTCCGCAGCAACAATTTCCCGCGCTTTTCCATGGGAACTTTCCAGCTGGTGTGAACAAACTCAGCTGACACCAAAGGGAGAAAACTGTGTATTAAGTTACGCACTATAAGGACTAAAATAGTTTTTTGTCTCCACTTGCCAGACGGTGAATAATCTTTGGTGCCGTATCGTATTTTTCTCTGATAATACGGGATGAGATACCAAACACTTGCTACATTCGATTATATCCGGAAATAAACTTTTTAATATCAGAAAAGATATGTCGCAAAGCGATGGGGACCATATCAGGCTATTAATACCCTTGTACAAGTGGGTAATAACATGTGAATACTAAAAATGGAGATATTAGTGGAATCAAACATTTTATTTTCCGGCCTTATGACAGCTGTAAATGCGATATTATTTATCTTTTATAGATAAACAAGAATGGTGTATATAATGTATATGATTCATATGGTGTAAACCATTGTCTTTTTTCAACCTACCACCATTATATTATGTCTGCAGGGAAAATGAAAAGTGAGCGTTATATTCACGAAGCGCCAAATAACAATATTTACTTTCATGGCATTATTTAATAGTTAAAAATAGTAACATATGATGAATGGATGTTCATTTTGTCACTAAGTTATTCAAGTCAAAATTAATCTTAATGGACCAACCAAACTTTTAAAAAGTAACACAAAATTGTTCTACATTTCCTTGAAATTTTACCGGATACCACAGCCATATTTTTATCAGTCTGCAAGTCTCTTTCAAAACAGACTTAGTTGTCTCTTTCAATACAGACTTAGTTGTCTCTTTCAATACAGACTTAGTTGTCTCTTTCAATACAGACTTAGTTGTCTCTGTCAATACAGACTTAGTTGGTTTTCTGTTTATATTTCGACAAGTTAAAAGATTAAGTTATTAAGTCGTGGCGCTTTCTTGTTTAAAAGAATGAACGAAAAAAGTTAGCATAAACTGTCATTGTGATAGTCTGTGTTTACGTCCCTTTAAAAGGGGAGACCTTGTGGAAGTTGGATTCTTGTTCGCACCCAGCAAAGCACGCATGTGTACACAACTCTAGCTTTTACTTTACACGTATTTATTGGTTTGATACTGGTACGCCAAACCATGCCTGTCAAAGCGGAATATCTCCGATATTTCCAAAAACAAACATTTCATGTATGTTAATATTCATGTGTTAGTTTTTTTGGATACATATTCGTCTCGATATAAACTATATATAGTAAGTGTCTTGTTCTGTGAAAAATGGGCAAAATGCATGTGCGTAAGTGTCGTCCCAGATAAGCCTGTGCAATCCGCTTTTATGATATTTTCTGTTTAAAGAAAGTCTCTTCTTAGCAAAAATCCAATTAAGGTGGAAAGTGTCGTCCCTGGGACGACACTTAATGCACATGCATTAAGCCCAGTTTTCTCAGAACACGACTCATAAAGTCATCATTACTTTAACATATTTGTACGTAATTAATAGTCACTATGTATGTTAGTGTATCCTATCTTGCAAATATTCGTATTTTCATACTTTATATTATTTAATGCGGTATGTCTCTCTTTAATTAACACAATTTAATCGATACATCTCGACTAGAAGCCGCTCTACTATGAAATGAGGTTCGGCATTACATTTTATTCTTTGTTGTTTTTATGACGGTTCGCATGATTGTTGTAAAAGTATTTATTGTTGTTTCATTAACATATCGTTACTCGTCGTTATTCATTGAATATTCGATTCTTATATACCTCATATCATATGTATATTATTACTGTTATAAAAGATGTTTACACTATCGATCTTCATTTTGTGAATTTGAACCTATTTTTGTTTGCTGAATTCGTATTTTTGTCTGTCTTGTGCGCATATTTTATTACAAGGCAACACGTTTACATGTGTTTTGTCCAGTTAATGAATGCATAAACTACTGTCAATATTTTGATGTTTGCCTTTAAATTCGAATATGTTATTATATATACATTTCGTTGTTCTTTGGATGCTATTTATTCAAATGATTGTCTTTTTGGACATTAAAAAAGCTCTTTATAACTCATTTTTGCTGTTGTTATTGCTGATGAAGTTTCATGTTTAATGATTCTTCGTGAATGTAAAAACCGAATGTCTAAGTAAACGTTGACAAACGACAATACAAGTATAAGTATTAAGTATGGAACACAAATAAAGAATGTATGTTCACGTATATTGCGCATGTAACACTTTTATTATACAACGAAGCATATTATTAGTTTTTAAAAAGGTTGGCAAGCAATTTCTTTTCATGGTCGTATATTTAGTATATGACGATTTTAGGTATACCTGTTTAGAAATACAGCTTGTGCTTGCTCATTTTGGCACACAACCAGAATTAATAATCAAAGTCCGAAAAAGATTTTTTTTAATACAGGTAGTCGAAAATACCCATTTACAATTACGTCATCACTAAATTGTGTCGAATAACGGAGTTATGCCATATAACTCAATGCATAACGGACACACACCCCATATGATCACAAGCTTTACGGACACACACATTATGATAACTATACATAACGGACACACACACACGCGCACACAAAATAATCACAACGTGTAACGGACACACATAATATGATCACAAGGCATAACGGACGAACAATACATGTATATGATCACAAGGCATAACGGACACACATCATATGATCACTAGGCACATTGGACACACATCATATGGTCAGGATATGAAGTGCTATGCTATTGTATACTTGTATATATGTTAAACAGAACAAAGGTGAACATTTGTGACATACAAGCGCACATTCAGATAAGTGTGGCTAACAAAATAACAAGCAAGATGTTATGCAAAACATAGGACAATGAAAAAATCCCCAAACTTGAACTGTGAATCTCGTCTTATTCAGGACATTTGAATTGCGTGTGTGCCCCTATTAACTAGAAATTAGAATTAATTCGTACATCGCCCATATTTCAATTACGTTTCACATGTATCACTTCAGCAACAATTGTTTAGTAAGTAGCAAAAGTAAGTATGTTTATAAATGCATATGAAATTGTGAGCCACTAGTATATAATCAATACAACAATGTTGCTGCTTTGTTTATTAAAACTTATCTCAATTACCCAGTGGGCATCCAACGTTGCTGCAACGTTGTATTTAAGTTAAATTCGAACGTTGCAGTTTGGTTGTACCAATGGTCTATATGAAAGTTTTCCCGACGTTTTTTCCCAACGTTGCTGCGACGTTTTTTTCCAATGTTGCTGCAACTTTGTATTTAGGTCGCACTGAAACCCAATTTTTTAAAATTATATTATTTTAATAATATAAAATTAAAATTTATATATATTTACTGCCAACCGCTTTTTCGATTAGTATTGGCAGTTATGGACATTTACGAGTTCGTTTCTTAGATAGAACCATTATTTGATGTCTTTTGAGGAGTTAATGAGTGCGGATCGAACTCACCTAGTCCCGATCGCTAGGCGGACACCTCATCCACTACACCACGGCGACAATTGAAAGTTTCAACAAAAATGTTGACTATTTATTTTTTGTTGAAACTTCTTATAAATGATATAATTATTTTTTTCCGTAAAAGTAAAAATATGAACGTTTGAACAATGCAGACAAAAAGTCCCCCTATACCTATTTAAACATTAAACTTGTCCTTTGTTCAAACAACAATTGATGACAATACTACGCATCACATCTCTCTTGGCGGTGATTCTTTAAGCAGGAAAAAACTCTTTTTTTTTTGTTATAAATAACGTGACTTACCAAATTGATGTCGCGCACTAAACGCGCATTTTCTTCTTAAAAATTGCTATAAGTCAGCGACAGTTCGACTTTCAAACGCGAAGACACGCAGTGTTCGACTTTACAACCTGTGATGTGCCTCACTTTTCTTGGTTTGGGGTTATGTGAGACCCATTTGAACAGGACGACCTTGTACTTTTTAGTTCAAAGTGTGCCTAGATTAAATAAATATATCAAACGTTTGGCTGATTTCTCATATTGTTTCTATTTAATTTCGTAAGTTCTGGCGTATATACTTTAATATTGCGGTATGAATACGTATATTTGTATTTTGACTCTAAGGCGATAGGTTAAGTTAGTGCAATAAAACCTGTTTGCTGAAGTTTTTCGATAGCTTTATACATGTGTTTTCGTAATTGTAAATATTTATGAATTGCATAATATTTATTTTCAAAAGTTTAGTTTACCGCAACGTTTGTTAATCAAAAACCAGAGCGGTGATATTCTGAAATATGCGTGTTTGTCCAAGTACTAGAGATGAAAAAATACGTAGCTCCGTAGGATGCGAAAAAGATGAGACGAAAGAACAATGTTCTTATATTAAACCCTCATTGGTAAATCTACCACTTGGCAAGTTTCCGGTTCATGAAGTAGTTTTAGTTGTGCGATCTAGATTCAAAATCAACCCAACAATAACTGTCACTAAATTACGTGATACAAGCGTTTACACTCAATAACTTTTGATCTACAATTGATGCAATAGGGCTAGATTATGACTAACAATACGAGGATACACTAAATACAAATTTCGCTCCGAGTGGATTTTTGGTAAAACATATTTATTAGTAAGGTCTCGACTAAGTGTGCTTTCGATGCAAAAAAACTCCCCGCCTCGCATTTGGTCCAAAAATAAAATTGGAAGATTTATTGCGTAGAAAAACATCAATTTTACATTGTTTATCATAATTAATTTCTGGGACCAGACATATCAAATTCCCGTCTGAAGTACATCGCGATTACCAGCATCTCTGGTTCGATCATCATTGTTTATATGTTTCATAACGATGTTCATATAGTGACTGTCCTCATTTTAAACCGTATGATGATGGTCTATTCAAACATGATTTCAAGTAAATATGTGGTTTTAATTCGTCATTTCTATTTCCTTTTCCATTTTTGTAATGCAAACAATTTATTAAAAATAATATCGCTAATGAAGTAAAATGCTCTGAAGTTAATGAAACGAAACATGATATTTTGATAATCTTTCCGGATTTGAATACGGATTTGGAAGGATTTTATTTTTTTCGACGGCAGCGTTACCGCTCTGAGGTAACGTTGCGGTGAATTAGACTATCAGAATCAGTTTAAACGACAAAATATCATAAATTTAATTTAAATAAGGTGTTTCAAATTCAATTAAGTCGATGTGATAAATTTCAGGATAAACGTTAATTGTGTCGTTCAAATCATGATATCGGCCTGGACGATCTCAACTGTACCCGTGCATGATGTGGTCAATGCAAGTTCGGAACATTTGAGTCGCGTTCTGAGAAAACTGGGCATAATGCATGTGCGTAAAGTGTCGTCCCAGATTAGCCTGTGCAGTCAGGGGACGACAATTTCCGCCTAAATTGGATTTTTGCTAAGGAGACACTTTATTTAAACGAAAAATGTCATAGAAGCGGAAAATGTCGTCCCTGATTAGCCTGTGCGAACTGCACAGGCTAATCTGGGACGACACTTTACGCGCATGCATTATGCCCAGTTTTCTCAGAACAAGACTCATTTTTACAATTGTGTCACAAAACAACCAATAACTAATGCATTTATTAAGAAATATATACTCAAACAATGATGTGTAAACCAGTCCGTAATGCGTACCCGTAAAATAATATACGTTTGATAACGCCTACACTTACGATGTGACATTTGTGGCTATTTCGCGTCGGTTTCAAGAACATCGCTTATTTCATGGAGTAATTTTTTTAGGTTAAAGTTGGTGGTGTTGTTTGAAATATTTGTTATAGACTTTATTTCGCATCTTTTTTTCATTTAAATATAGTAATATTGTTTTCCATTAAATGTTTGTCCATGTATGGTTATTTGAAGAATAAGAGGGCCTGAAAGGCCCAACGACGGTTACGTCGCTCACCTGAGATACAAATGAACTGACATTCTCAGTGCAGCCCCAGGATATCATTAGAACACTTTTTTACTATGTTTCATGCAGAGTGAACTATACATGTAACTTTTAGAGTGTTGACAAGGTTTTATTATAGCCATATTAGGATAAATTCCCCGACCCATGGCGGCCACGTTTTCAACAGACAGGAACTATTTATGAACGAACTATTTTCAAACCCGTCCAAGATATCATTGGGACAAATCTTCTGACAAAATGTTATTAAGATCAGACAAAAACATGTTGCCTCTAGAGAGTTAACAAGGTTTTACTAAAGTTATATATAGCCTATAAGGAAAAATGCCCGCCCCGATAGGCTATGGTTTTCAAGAAACCGGAACCATTTTCAAACTTGTTCAAGATATAATTAGAACAAATGTTCTGACCAAGTTTCATGAAGATTGGATAATAAATGTGACTTTTAGAGTGCTAACAAGTTTTTACAATAGCCAAATACGGAAAAATGCCCCGCCCCATGACGGGCATGTTTTTCAACCAACTGGAACCATTTTCAAACGTCAGTAGCAAAAATATGCAAACGGCAGTAGCCGAATAAATGCAAGCGTTTAATTTAATGAAAAACATGTGAAATAATATAATTTATGCTAATTTAGATTTAAATTAGATATAACTAGTTAAGATTGATGTCATAGATTAATGCACGACATATATAAATTCTGCAACAACAAAAATGAACTAATGTTTAAGTGATAATATGTGCATCTAACAGTTTATAGGTGTCTATCGCAACCGTTGTTTATTTTTGGTGTTTTCACTTCATATGCACGTATATTCGTTAATGCAGCATCAACATACTGAAAAAATATCCAGGAAAGAGAAATAGAATGCTTTTAAATATCAACCGTACTTTCGTTTTGATAACTGACGACAGGAATGAATCGATTTACAATGTGAATCTAAATTGAGTTTTATGCAGATTTGTTCATACGACTTAAAGACACTTATTTTGTTTCAAGGATCATTTCGTAATGTTCAAACAAGTAAAATAGTATAAGTCACAAATCAATAAGATTGCATATTATTTTATTACAGTGATATTATGAATTGAGCTGAAAAAATTAACAGGTCAAAAGAGTTAGTTAAAATGTGGTTAATGACCAATTATCTGCAACGCATCTTGCTACCAGTTGTTTAAAAAAATATATATATTATATTCGATAGTTTACGTGACTGGTGAGTCCTCTTAGTCGAAATGATCCGTAAAACAAAATAGTGTCTTTGTGTCGTATCATTACTGTCGTCAGTTGTCGAAACGAAAGTACGGTTGATATTCAAAAGCATTATATTTCTCTTTCCGGGATATTTTTTTAATATGTTGATGCTGCATTAACGAAAATACGTGTATATGAAGTAAAAACACCAAAAATAAACAACGGTTGCGATAGACACCTATAAACTGTTAGATGCACATAATATCACTTAAACATTAGTTCATTTTTGTTGTTGCAGAATTTATATATGTCGTGCATTAATCTATGACATCAATCTTAACTAGTTATATCTAATTTAAATCTAAATTAGCATAAATTATATTATTTCACATGTTTTTCATTAAATTAAACGCTTGCATTTATTCGGCTACTGCCGTTTGCATATTTTTGCTACTGACGTTTGCCATTCCTAAACGTACTACTGACGTTTGCCATATTTGTTTTCACTCTTTAAACGTTTATTTAATATCTGGTAGATATTTTTGTTTGTTTATGCATAGACATATGTAATATATGTTCGTCCAGTAAAGCACAGACAGTTCTGTGATGGTTAATTTTCGAGAACACTGAATCTTTGTAAGTTTACTACTGACGTTTGCTTCTTCAATGGAAATTTGCGCCGAAGTGTTCTCGAAAACCAGATCAACACACAAAACGCGTGATATACCGATCGAAAGCTATTTGCATGCCATATTGCGTGCACTAGGTCGTATGAAAGTCAGAGGATGCTCAGCAAAGATATTGGAAAGAAACCTACCTTGCGCGGCTGTTTGTTGTCATAAAATGACTGCTGACGTTGACTTTGTGGTCACGTGACAGTTTTTGTTCATTCACAGTGCATTATATATAAGGATAAATGCGCCGCACACTGGGGCCATTTTTTTTTAACCAACCGGAATCTTTTTCGAACTCGTCCAAGATATCATTTGGAAAAATCTTCTGACTAAGTTTAATGACAATAAATGTGGCCTCTAGAGTGTTAACAAGGTTTTACTATAGCCATAGCCATATTAGGAAAAATGACCCGCCTCCTGGCGATTATGTTTTTAAAGCAACCGTACCCATTTTCGAAGTCGTCCAAGATAGCGTTGCAACAAATCTACTGACTAGATTTCATGAAGATTGGACAATAAATGTGGCCTCTATAGTGTTAACAAGGCAAATATTGACGCCGCACGACGCACAACGCACGACAAAAAGCGATCACAAAAGCTCACTATGAGCACATTGTGCTCAGGCGAGCTATAAACGTGAACTAAGCAAATCCTGCCGAAACAGAATAGTTAAAGTGGTGACCTGGTTAGTCATGTCCGTTCTTATATTTGACGATTACACCACCAGACGCTGCGAACGAGGAGTTACAGGCCTATATTTAGAAACATGTGATTGCAATAACTGCGCAGTAACACGTCAACTTCTATGCAAAGTGCGCAGTTGGTCACCGCTTTGTGGAATTACTTCATAGATTACCGTAAATACCCAACCCGATATAATAACTAGAAAACGGCGAATATATGTGGCATTGACAGTGCACACTGGCTTTATTATAAAAGCACGTAAGTGTTCGCGACTAATTTGAAAGAAACGCTTCGAGTGATTTTTAAACATCCTTCTGAATGGGGTTTGTTACAAAGTAAAGCAGTAGAAGGAATGCAAGTCAATATAAACGGGAAAGATATTTTATATTCGACGTCTATGATTATTTCTCATATGACAATATATAAGTGAATTCAATTTATTTTAAAACAAGAGTTTATATAAAATTAAAGGCATTTGCTATAAACTGTGCCGAAAATTGTTACAATTTCATTTAAGTACATTTTATTTTACCAATGTAATTTTAATTATTATTGATTTTTTCTCGTCACTACTGTCTTTGTTTTTTTCCCCTCTTAACTGGATGTTCGATCAAACGTTGTTTTAAAACCAACCCGAATATTAGCCTACCTTTGGGAAAACGACATTTAATGCTGGTGCGTTAAGTGTCGTTCCAGAGGAGAATCCAGTACAGGCGGAAGTCCCCTCCCTGATTAGCCTGTATGGACTGCAATAGACAATTTGCGCACATGCAGTTATCACAGTTTTCACAGAGCACGACTCATATATTTGTTTGTTTAACAATCACAATTATTATTATAACGTCAATGATGGCCACATGAAATTAATATCTGGTTATAATAAATGATCAAACACAAAATAAACATATATAAAATTCAACGTAAAGGGTGACAGAGGTCTCGTCCCACTGCAGTTTCGTCAGACTTATTTGTATTCGATGCTGCATTCAAATGTGACTAATACTTACTAATTGGTATTACGCGGGGTTTTCGGAGTTTGGAAACCCGTTGTTTTGGGGGCTTTGTTTTTGTTATTGTTCACGTTACCGCTATGTTATGTAACCAGATATTCTTGGTTGGTTGTCCCAACATTTATTTTCACAACAAACAAAATGTGGAGGTGGTTATTAATGTATTGCGCAATAAATTGTGCGTGGTGTGTAGCCGTCATAATGACAAGCGCCTTTGACACATTTTTACTTAGCGCACTGAAGTCCGGTTCATCAAACATAACACTACAACGAAAAACTATCGTTTACGTTGTGCTTTATTTATTTTATGTCTTTTAAATATACATTCTATCATTAAATATAATTAAATGTAATCTACTTAATAGCCTTATAGTGTTGCTATATTTTATATTGTCAATCACTTAAGTCTCAAAGTAAAAATGCTTTAAGCATTTTATGTGCGCTTAAAAAAAATAATTACATTAATTAATTGTATTTGTACATTGTAACGTGCTGTCCGAATACTAGAAAATTAAGTTATGCGTACGACAATAAATCTTATAGTATTATACAAACGGTCTATTATTTATTTTTATTTTTCTATTGGAAGCATATTAATCCGAAAAAAAGATCGCATAACAGAAGTAACCCGCGTTTTAGCTCATACAGTAAGTGAAGTAAAGCGTTTAACGAATCACAACACAAATGTTGCACCAAATTATGAAATACAGGTACATTTCTTAAATAGACTCGTATTGCCCATTCACTTGTTAAGTCTGGATACGTGTTCTCCGTGAGTTTTTTTCGCTGTATTAATTTTTTTGTCTCATCTACATTTTCGGATTATCGACCTCATATTTATACTTTTTATAGGTTTGATTCTGCGAGTTTGTTAACAAATGTTACCGAGTTTTTTTCAAGTTAGTAAATTATAATTGTTGTAGCTGTATTTATTGCATTTAGTTGATGTCTGTTTCATTTTCCATTTCTTTTATCAGTTTTAATTTTAAGTGCACGAACTTGTAAGTGTAGAGGCTACATATTCTTTTTCAGTGGTGGGTTATTTTCATAAAGTTGTTACATAGCAACTATGTATACTCATGACTAGATCTATGAATCACTATAAACATAATTATTTACCTTTGTTCTTTAAACTTGCTGCTTTTTTCAAATGTTTATAATCTGCAGGGGACAAAAATTCCACTCGTCCGCTCGTATTGACTAGTGAAATCTTGAAAGGACGAGTGAATTTCCGTAAAGCTCTCGTCCTACAGGACGAGTGAAAAAAACCTGATGTTAAAATATGTATTTTCTGACCAGTAAGACTCTTTTTCATTAAATAAAATCATTTCTTAAAGCATATCTATTCCGAAAGTAGAACGCGAATGAACCGGAAATCGTAATTGTAAATTTCATACAGCAGGTGCGCGTTGTTATGCGAGACTGTGTCCCGAGTAAATATTGGCTTTTTGGTGTAAACTTTGCGCGTCCATGTTGACAGGGAACCATCTGACTTCATTCACTGTAAGTATTGATTTTTTTAAAGAATTATTTTACTGCGAAGTACCGTTTTAAACCAGTCTGAATTTCATCTGAAAAATGTCTGACATACGAGCGTTCTTTAAAGGGGGCAGGAGCGATGTTCAACCATCCGAAATGGAAAGCACGCAAGCATTAGAAAAAGAAAAAACAAATTTGTTTTCATTTATTTATTTTGTGTTCCTCATAAATAAAGTAAGTTAACATTTCTTCTGTGATCAGCTGGCATGAATAACTAAGTAAGCAGCATTTTAGCAGTCATTTAGGAAACATTGTTAGTCATATCAGTCCTTTGCAATCTTTCTTTCACACAAATTGAAGGACAAGTGCATGTGTTTGCAGGACGAGTGAAAATTTTAATGCACTTGTCCTGCAGGACGAGTGCCATTTATAAATATTTTTGTCCCCTGATCTGTTATGATAATAAATTATTGATTGTGGTTAGGGGATTCACTGGCCTTAAATAAGTTGTCCCCACTTTTTTGGCGGCGTGAAAACCGTCTGTTATTCTGACCTTATTTTTATGACATTCATTATAAAAAAATACAACTGAATTAATGTCATTCACTATGTTATTACTTTGATTGCAATGATTTCCTATAATTACTCAAATTACAAAAAGTAACATAATAAGTCTAAATACGCTTTATTTTTATATAAATATCATTTTTCCATATGATAAAACAACACATGTGACCAAAATAATCAAATAATGTTCATTACTGAAGCAATAGGCTATATACATATTTCAGAATTATTTATTCAAATATAAAACCACATGTTGAGCTTTAGTGATAACCTGCTGTCAGAGCTCCAGATAATTTTTTCAGCCGAGGGGTATTTCACTCATGAAATTTTTAATTAATGAGTAAATATCAATAACCGATAATTTTAAGGAGTATTTATGTTCAAAGGATCAGAATTAATAATAAATTGTACATGTTGTGTTAACTCGCTATAACAAGCAGTCTTGTACACAATCAAGAAAACACTTTTGTTTTATTTAACAGTGTTTCTGTTTTTATTTGCTCTTGGCTTATAAGCAAGCCACTGTTTAGAGCACACTGTACAGCCACGATCAAAATCTTCTAAGCTTGACACGCAAAACTTGTTTATTATATATGTATTTCAGTCGCCATTTAAAAAGTGCTTAAAGGAAATAGGTTTTTCCATATTGCCGCACAAGAGATGAACTGATAGCAAAAATTATATGCTTGAAGTCGGGCGATTCGGGTTTTATCGAATATTATGTCAAATGTGTTCACCATAAGCGTATATCGATTTTGATCAATGCAGCGGAGAGCCCGTTGTGTCAACGTTGTGTTTATCGTGGGTCAAAATTAAATGATACCATTCTGACTGAGGAGTAAATTAGGTCGAGAACCACATTCTATACATAGATGGTACTACGTTTTTACCGAGTGTGGGTGTGGGCACAATGACGTGAACCAGTCATGTTTACATGAATTTATATGCATGTATAAACGGTTAATACGCATTGAAATTGCACACGATTGGTAATCCGAATTTAGCCAGGAGTTTTTTTACTCAACAAAATTTTAAGTCACACGTTTTTTCTTTTTTTTTCATGCGTATTTTACGCAAATACATATCTTATCTGGCCTTCTGCCTGCTGTTAGTTGTCCTTCATCCATCATTAGTCACCAACAGTTGCAAACTAAAATCTCTGTAGACCATAGTTATTGCCCAATCTAAATGAAACTTTAGCAGAACCTTTGCCACAATAAATTAATATCTTGACCAAGTTTAAAACTAATTCCCATGGGACCCAATCGTCACCCAAAACTAGGCCTCTGTGAAAAATTAAAGGGAAAGCTTGTGAACATTCTAGAGGCCACATGTACTGCCCAATCGTCTTGAAACTTGGTCAGAACAATTGCATTTTTAAAGCTCTAGAGGCCACATGTACTGCCCAATCTTCATGAAACTTGGTCAGAACATTTGCATTATGAACACTCCAGATCTTCTTTAAACTTGGTCAGAACATTTGCACTGTGAACCCTCTAATTGCCACATGTACTGCCCAATCTTCTTCAAACTTGGTCAGAACATTTGCATTGTGAACACTATAGACCACATGTACTGCCCAATCTCCTTGAAACTTGTTCAGTACATTTGCATTGTGAACACTCTAATGGCCACATGTACTGCCCAATCTTCTTGAAACTTGGTCAGAACATTTGCATTGTGAACACTCTAGTGACCTTGTGTACTGCCCAATCATCTTGAAACTTGGTCAGAACATTTGCATTTTGAACACTCTGCATTTTGCATTTATGTACTGCCCTATCTTCTTGAAACTTGGTCAAAACATTTGCATTGTGAACGCTGTAGAAGCCACATGTACTGTCCAATCTTCTTGAAACTTGGTCAGAACATTTACCACGATATATTAAATGAGTTTGAAACTTGGTCTAATGGTATTAAAAACTTGATATCTATGTCAAATTAAAAAAAAGCGTTTGAACGCTCTGCACCAGATTCATTTCATCATGAAATTTGATGATCATATTTTTCCAAATTATTTCTCAACTGATTTAAAAACTGTGTCATGTAGGGTCAAAGACTAGAATTTGAGCTCTTTAGTTCGGATGTTTAAATCAGAATACCCGTAGTTACTAATGTCCTTTGGATTTCAGGCAAATATGTCTGAACAACAATTGTTTGGTGGAGCATTCACAGTCACCTTACCAGAGGCTAGGAATGATATGAGGTAAGATGTCAATTAATTATTGAAATATTTCAAGTGAAGTTGTTTGACGGTTTGAATGAAGTTTTAATGTATTTGGAATACTTGACACTTATTTAGAAAGATGGATGTATATAGTTACTGTAATTTTGTATTTAATAAATTTCTCAATTCACTTTCAGTCCAATGTCTCTATATTCAGCACTTTTGGAAATATGTTTAACATATCTTATCAGCAAAATGACTTGTTAGTGTTACATATATTTTCCTTAAATCGATAAAAAGTATTACGAATGCAATATTATTATCAATTCCATACATGATTATTTGTAACAATTATATTTTGTAATTGCCATTTTGTGAACAGGTCACATTAAGTTCTGAAAGCATGTATCATTAAAAATAATTAAAATGTTGTTTTTATACAGTGTAGAATATCTTAAGATTATTATTTAACCCTGAAGCAGTCCCAGTTTTAGTCTTCAGGCTTGCCAATGGCTTACAATCTAGTAAGCTAGATGTATACTTGTACTAATAAAATATTAAGAGCAATTTGTGCTAATACATTATTCCAAGAGTATATACAACCGGCTTGAGTGAGGCTGTATAAGAAATTGTGCAAGCCACAAGATTGGCATACTCTACAAACAATTAATTTGCTTAGGGGAATATTCTTAGAATAATATACCACAATATACTGTAAATAATACATTTATCTTATTTTATTGTTAACAAACAATCAATAATGACCCCAATGACATCATCGTGCTAATAATATTTATGACATCATCATGCCAATAATATTTATGACCTCATCATGCCAATACTATTTATGATGTCTTCATGCAAATAACATTTAATATTAATAATTCTATCTGTATCATGAATAGGACTTGGTAGTAGACGACTGTTTCACACGGAATTGAGCCTCAGTCTAGGAAAAGGGGCCTTAATGCATGTGCCTAATGTGTTATCACAGATAAGCCTGTGAAGTCTGGAAAGCTTATCATGGATGAGACATTCCACTTAAGTTGAATTTCACTAAGAAGAGACTTCCTTTAAATGAAAAATACCATTGGAAAATGTCGGCAGTCCTCACTGGCTACATTTGGACGACACTTTCCCCTTGTATGGAATTCTTTCTCAAAAACCCAGTGTAGGTGTAAAAGGGTGACCCTGATAAGTCTTTGTGCAGCACACAGGCGAATGTGCTATGCCACTTGTATCACGTGCATTAAGCACAGTTTTCCCTGTCATTGACAGTGTGGTGCGCCAGATACCGGACAACCAGGAGGTGTTTGTTCATCCAGGCACAGACCAGAGTATTATCATAGAGCTCATGGAGGCAGTGGACTCACAGCAGCCGGATGAACACGCCATCAGGTAAGTCAGTGGGGTTTTTCCACCATTTTGGGAATGGAGCTGAGGCCCTTTGTTAAGAAAAAAAACGTTGTTTTGACTTTAATTGGGATATTGGTGTTTTTTACTTTCTAATACTTTAAGATTAATAAGAAATGTTTTAATGTTATTGTATTTACTAAGGTTAACTTTCAGAGCTGGATAGGGAAGGTGACACAACGTTAAAAAACAAAAAAGCCTGTAAGAACATGTGGTGTGTCTGTGGCAGGGCTGTTTTATTTGCCATTTAGGAGGCCAAAATTGAGGTTAATAAAAAAATGAATGTTTCCCCATAGTGTAACCAATAAATTGCTCTCTGAAATTTTACTGAATTAAAAAAAAATTGAAAAAAAAAATGGAGCAATATTTTTTAAACAATGTAACCTCTTTTTAGCTTACCATAGCACCAATGGTACCAAGGTAAATGGCAATCCCAAATGTTCGTCGTAACCTTGCTTTGTAATGCAGGAGCAGCAATTATTGAGTGAACACACTGAACACATTTAATATGGGTCTCACAGTGGGAAAACGGGGCTTGATGTATGTGCGTAAAGTGTAATTCCCAAGTTAGCATTGGCAGTCCGCACAGTGACAATACTTTCCACTTTAATGGTATTTTTCTTTTTTTGGGAAGTTTTTTCGAAACGAAAATCTTGCCGAAAGTGCTGTCTTAGATTAGCCTGTGCACAGTGCAGACAGAAAACTAAACAAAGAACACTATTGGAATAAATAATAAGTTCCTAATTGTCCATTTACTGTTTTAAGTACCCACTTTGAAGACCTTGCTACTACCAATGGCGCAGCTGGGGATTCAAAGATTGTTCGCTTGGAGCAGATACCAATAGAAAACATCAGTCTACAAGAGTGAGTGGTCTTTATTATGCCCCTCTTCGAAGAAGAGGGGGTATATTGTTTTGCATGTCGGTCCGTCCGTCCGTCCTTATGTCCGTCCGTCCGTATTTTACGTCAGTCCACCAGATGGTTTCTGGATGATAACTCAAGAACGCTTAGGCCTAGGATCATGAAACTTCACAGGTACATTGATCATGACTGGCAGATGACCCCTATTGATTTTGAGGTCACTAGGTCAAGGTCACGCTGACCGGAAATATTAAAATGGTTTCCGGATGATAACTCAAGAACGCTTATGCCTAGGATCATGAAACTTCATAGGTACATTGATCATGACTTGCAGATGACCCCTATTGATTTTCAGGTCACTAAGTCAAAGGTCAAGGTCACGGTGACCCGAAATAGTAAAATGGTTTCCGAATGATAACTCAAGAACGCTTATGCCTAGGATCATGAAACTTCAAAGGTACATTGATCATGACTCGCAGATGACCCCTATCGATTTTCAGGTCACTAGGTCAAAGGTCAAGGTCACGGTGACCTGAAATAGTAAAATGGTTTCCGAATGATAACTCAAAAACGCTTATGCCTAGGATCATGAAACTTCATAGGTACATTGAGAATGACTCGCAGATGACCCCTAGTGATTTTCAGGTCAATAGGTCAAAGGTCAAGGTCACGGTGACTCAACTTAAAAAAATGGTTTCTGGATGATAACTCAAGAAAGCTTACGCCTAGGATCATGAAACTTCATAGGTACATTGATCATGACTCGCAGATGACCCCTATTGACTTTCAGGTCACTAGGTCAAAGGTCACGGTGACTTGACACAGTAAAATGGTTTCCGGATGATAACTCAAGAAAGCTTACGCCTAGGATCATGAAACTTCATCAGTACATTGATCATGACTCGCAGATGACCCCTATTGATTTTCAGGTCACTAGGTCAAAGGTCAAGGTTACAGTGCCAAAAACGTATTCACACAATGGCTGCCACTACAACTGACAGCCCATATGGGGGGCATGCATGTTTTTCAAACAGCCCTTGTTTGAAATAATGTATAGTCAATTTCAAATACCCAATAGAATTTTCAGAATTGTTTATTTGCACTACTTTATAGTTGAAATTTAAATAAAGCATAATTTAAGCAGAGGTGGCAAAACATATCCAGAAGTCAGAATATCTGGTTTATTTGTTAGTATTTGGATAGTAATTTAGAATATCTGTCTATTTTAATAATAATAAAATGAACTACAATATTTCTAGCTTTTTTGGCATATGCCATTGTGCAGCACTGTACTATTTCTTTCTAGATCTTTATTCTCTTTTTTAATATGTCCCACGATTATCTGTCCCAGAGCAGAGTCATGCTGGTACATTCTTGGGGAGCAGAACATCTCCAAGTTCAACGAAGCTGCTAAAAATTCGGTGGAGATCCATATGGGACTTCTGCGTGTACCCAAGTATACCACCGATATCCTGATAACCTTCAACGATCCAATCAACATCAGGTAAAGCACATGTACACCATGGATATCATAATAACCTTCAACGATCCAATTAACATCATGTAAGGCACATGTACACCACTGATATCCTGATAATCTTCAATGTTCAAATCAACATCGGGTAAGGAACATGCACACCACTGATATCCTGATAACCTTCAAAGATCCAATCAACATCAGGTAAGGCATATGTATGCCACCGATATCCTGATAACCTTCAAAGATCCAATCAACATCGGGTAAGGAACATGCACACCACTGATATCCTGATAACCTTCAAAGATCCAATCAACATCAGGTAAGGCACACATACACTGCTGATATCCTGAAAACCTTCAATGATCCAATCAAAATCAGGTAAGGCACATTTACACCACCAATATCCTGATAACCTTCAGCAATCCAGTCAACATCTGTAAAGGCACATATACACCATCATGCTAATCTTCAAAGATCCAATCAACATCAGGTAAAGCACATGTACACCACTGATATCCTGATAACCTTCAACGATCTAATCAACATAAGGTTAGGCACATGGACACCACTGATATGATCCTGATAGCCTTCAACGATCAAATCAACATCAGGTACTTGAGGAGTATTATATGTAGCGGAGGATGTAAAGAAGTGAATTTGATGTTTCTTTTTCACATTGTTTTGCAGAAAACTTCTTCATATAATAATTCAACATGGAAAAAAGTAAAATAAACATGTGATGTATATTTTTGTCGCGTGTATATGAATATACATCAAGGTTAACCAGCTTTTGGTTTAGTTTCTATAAATATGAATTTAGCATTATTGTTTTTTATGCCCCCGGTAGGGTGGCATATAGCAGTTGAACTGTCCGTCAGTATGTCATGTCCGAAAACTTTTAATGGTCATGACTTTTTCAATATTTAACATAGCACTTATTTGGCATGCATGTGCATCTCATGGAGCTGCACATTTTGAGTGGTGAAAGGTGAAGGTCAAGGTCATCCTTCAAGGTTAAACGTCTAATATATGGCGTCTGTCAGTCAGTCCGAAAACTTTAACTTTGGCCATAACTTTTTCAATATTGAACATAGCAACTTGATATTTGGCATGCATGTGCATCTCATGGAGCTGCACATTTTGAGTGGTGAAAGGTGAGGTGAAGGTCATCCTTTAAGGTCAAATGTCAAATATATGGCGTCTGTCCATCCGTCCGAAAACTTTAACATTGGCCATAACTTTTTCAGTATTGAAGATAGCAACTTGATATTTGGCATGCATGTGTATCTCCTGGAGTTGAACATTTTGAGTGGTAAAAGGTGATGGTCAAGGTCATCCTTCAAGGTCAAATGTAAAATATATGGCGTCGGTCCGTCCGTCCGAAAACTTTAACATTGGCCATAACTTTTGAAATATTGAAGATAGCAACTTGATATTTGGCATGCGTGTGTATCTCATGGAGCTGTACATTTTGAGTGGTGAAAAGTGAAGGTGAAGGTCATCCTTCAAGGTCAAATGTCAAATATATGGCGTCTGTCTGTCCGTCGGAAAACTTAAACATTGGCCATCACTTTTTCAATATTGAAGATAGCAACTTGATATTTGGCATGCATGTGTATCTCATGGAGCTGCACATTTTGAAAGGCCATGGTCAATGTCATCCTTGAAGCTCAAAGGTCAAATATATGGCATCTGTCCGTCCGTCCGAACACTTTAACATTCGCCATAACTTTTTTATGCCCCCGAAGTGTGGCATATAGTTTTTAAACTGTCCGTCCGTCCGTCCGTCTGTCTGTTCGTCAGTCAGTCTGTCTGTCCGTCCGTCCGTCCGAAAACTTAACATTTTCCATAACTTTTGCAATATTGAAGATAGCAACTTTATATTTGGCATGCATATGTATCTCATGGAGCTGCACATTTTGAGTGGTGAAAGGTCAAGGTCATCCTTCAAAGTCAAAGGTCAAATTTTGTAATATTGAAGATAGCAACTTGATATTTGGCATGCGTGTGTATCTCATGGAGTTGCACATTTTGAGTGGTGAAAGGTCACGGTCATCCCTTAACGTCAAGGTCAAATTTTGCAATATTGAAGAGAGCAACTCAATATTTGGCATTTATGCATATCTCATGGAGCAGCACATTTTGATTGATGGAAGGTCAAGGTCATGCTTCAAGGTCAAAGGTCAAATTTTGCAATATTGAAGATAGCAACTCGATATTTGGCATTCATGAGTATCTTATTGAGCTGCACATTTTGAGTGGTAAAAGGTCAAGGTCATCCTTCTAGGTCAAGGGTAAAATTTTGCAATAATGAAGATAGCAACTCGATATTTGGCATGCATGGGTATCTCATGGAGCTGCACATTTTGAGTGGTGAAAGGTCAAGGTCTTCCTTCAAGGTCAAGGTCAAAGGTCAAATTTTGCGATATTGAAGATAGCAACTCCATATTTGGCATGCATGCGTATCTCATGGAGCTGCACATTTTGAGTGGTGAAAGGTCAAGGTCATCCTTCAAGGTCAAATATATGGCTTTAAAGCGGCGCAGTAGGGGGCATTGTGTTTCACAAACACAGCTCTTGTTTTATTTAATAATTATGAGATTAAATCAACAAATCAAAGATTTTCTTAAATAAATGAGTGCACTGAATTCACAGTCTGGGAAACCAGGGCTTAATACATGTGCGCAAAATGTCATCCCAGATTAGCCTGTGCAGTCTGCACAGGTTAATCTGGAATGAAAATACCTGATTGCCTGGAATTTTTGTCTAAAGGAAGTTTGTTGTAGAAAATCCAGTTTAGGTGGAAAGCATGGTCCTTGATGAGCCTGCACAGGCTAATCTGGGACGACGATGAACACACAGGCATTAAGCCCTCTTTTTCCATGGCGTGGCTCAAGTGTTTTATTGTTAACTTTCACAGCCTGGATAGCAGCAGTCATCAGCCTGTGGCCACATCTACCGTGCGCTGGCACAGTGGAGACTTCCGCACTGCTCTCACCACCCTGACACTTCAGGATCCCGGCATCTTTGGAGTATGACATCGTCATGACAACAACTGTATCGAAGCACTCATTCTCTATGGGGTCCAGCTGAGTATGGAGAATGTCTGTCAGCGCATGAACAATCTTACATCTCAGCTATAAGAATATGCACATATTCATTCTCAAACTTAGGGTAGAGTCAGACTCAAAACTAAAAAAACTACTTTTTAAACACGAAATTCAGCTGGATGGTCAAACTCATTTTCAAAAGAAAAAACTCAAAGCTGAGTCAAAATGTTGTAAAGACCTTGGCATCTTTGGAGTGTGACATTCTCAAGAAAAAAAAAGATTTAAAAAAAACTCCATTGAATTTGTCTTTTGAAAGCTACAAAGGCAAATCAAAATATTTTGCTGATATGGTCTATTGGGTTTCAGTTGAGGAAAACGGGTATGTCATCTTATTGCACTGTGTTGCAAAATATGACCACCCTCCTTTTTAACAAAGATTTCAATATGAAGGTTTGTTTCTAAGGCCTAAAGTTTTAAGTTGTATTTCTTTGTCATTTAGCTTTGCACAGCTTATCAGAGTGAATTTTGCCATGTGCCAAATTACTTTTGACAACTACCCATTGGAACATTTGATTAAGAAAAGCCTGTTTTGGCTAAAAATGTTTTATTGTATAATCAATCTTTAAAACCTCCCATGCTAAGGATTTTTAAAGAGTATTCTCAATTTGTACTTTGATAAGAAAGGCAGATGCAAACTTCAATTTGGACAGTTTCATGAAGATGTTAAGAAGTGTCAATTTTCATTTGTAATTTACTTAATAAAGTATTATTACAAACTGCTGTCAACTAAATTTTTTGCAACATGTATTGATCATCATTGTGTTACTATTTAGGGCTTATATTCAAACAGCTCCTTATGGAAATCTTAACTTAAGCTTTATTGGAAATGAAATTTCAGATCCAAGGTTTAATTGCAAATCCAATGTTTTTGACTTACACAAGGAAAAAAATATTTTGTAGCTATATATACTTGCTTTAAACAATTTTATGTAAACATACTTTAACACAAACTAATATCAGAATAAAGAAATCCAGAATTTACGTTTTATCTAAGGAGCTTTTTGAATACTGGCCGAAACATTAACAATTTTGTGGATAATGTTCTATTTGTATGTTTCTTTGTGTTGAGTAGCAACCATATCCAGAACGTACACTACCTGTATAGTATAATATGCTCTTTTTTGTATGAATACTTGAAACCAATGTAATTAAGCCAAGTAGATTTTTTGCCTCGTTCTGGGAAAACTGCACTTAATTCATGTGCGTTAAGTGTCATCCCAGTTTAGCCTGTGCAGTCTACACAGGCTTATCAGGGACGACACTTTACACTTTAATTGGCGTTTTTGTTTAAAGGAAGTCTCTTCTAAAAGAAGTTCCGGTGTAGGCAGAAAGTGTCCTTCCTGATAAGCCTGTGCACAGGCTATTCTGGGTTGACACTTTACGTACATGCTTTAAGCCCAGTTTTCCCAGAATGAGGTTCATGTTCTCTCAGGGATTAAAATATGATGACCACTCAAACCAGCCTTTCATTTTGCATTGATGATTGATGTTGATATCGTCTGACGTTTGATTTTAATTGTGTTCTTTATTGCTGTGCTATGGTCATATTAGTTGTACGCAGCACATTTTGCCTGCTCAGCACTTGATAATTAAGTATTGAAGTACATGTTTTAAGTATTTAATATTTGTTTGTTTATATACATGTAATTAATTTTTATACGTTAAAGCGTGTGATTTGAGCAATACAATTTATAGATTTCATAAAATTACCATGCAATTTGTTGTGTTTAATTAATTAATTCCCTTGGCAGTTTGACCCCTCTGTTGGATTTTACGCAAATTTTAGCTGATATTTGTATCTTCAGTGCATTGAGCTACCGACATTTTTCCGACCATGTCCAGACCTGGACTTAAAATAAATTGATTTCCTATGCCTTTAAAACCAAAACCATAGTTGTTCTTGTTTTCGTAGTGAGAAAACATAAGAAAAACGCCCCATCAAAATGAAGAAAATGTCAATTAAAAACCTAGCCTCAGCGTTCATCAACAGGAAGTTACCTCACTGGTACACCATACGTTTTATATGTGGTTGTGTCTTACGCAAAAACAAAAATCACATCTCCTGTGTGCAATACTTTTTATGCCCCCTGTAGGGTTGCATATAGCAGTTCAACTGTCAGTCCTTCTGTCTGTGTGTCTGCCCAAAAACTTTTACATTGGTCATAACTTTTGCAATATTGAAGATAGCAACTTGATATTTTGCATGCATGTGTATCTTGTGGAGCTGCACATTTTGAGTGGTGAAAGGTCAAGGTCAACCTTCAAGGTCAAAGTTTAAAAAATCCAAGAAAAGGTACAAGCTTTCAAGGGAGATAATTTCTATTGTATATCATTTGGCATGTACAGATCATTTTCACAAGGGAAGTAATATTTTTTTAAAGGATAAAAAATGTTTAATTCAAAGCGGCGCAGTTGGGGCATTGTGTTTCTGACAAACACATCTCTTGTTGCTTTTATGAGTTCATACATCAGATAGCTGGGAGTTGGATTATTGCAACTACTCCTTTGTGCAAATGGTGGTTTAATACTTAGACTTCAGACATTGCAAACGTAACAGGACAGTGTAATAGGCAAACAACAAATGTATATGTGAATTATGCTTATATTCTATATGTTATAAAGCAGATTATTATTTAGACCGTTAGGAATCATAGTTTTTAATGTATCCAAAATGTTTCTTTGCATAAACGGTCTAGATTATTTTCAACAACATCAATAGGTACAAAAGAGAAATCAGATAAACTGTAATCATTGTGAATATATTCAAAATGTAAAACAACAGACATAAATTGAGCATTAACCAGAACTCTTCCATATAAGACAGCATTATAAGCTCGTCAAAGGTTGTTTAAGGAACTTTCTTCTAACAAAACTAGTAACGCCGCTTACGAATACTGAAATACAGTTTAAATATACACACTATACCAGCGACTTGAGCCCAATGTAAAAACTAATAAATTCGCGTAAAAATTCGCATGTTGTATACTAGTTTGTGTGGCTGTATAACGGCTTTAAAGACACAACCAACAATGAGTTAAACAATCTAACAAGGAACGCAAGCGTCACTCGGTCAGAATCCGCTCCTCTTCCAGCGTTTTTGGCGTGAACGCCATTGGGAGCAGCTCCCGCAGCGTCACCTTCCGGTACGTCATATCCGGTTTGGTGAGGTACATGTCCATATCGAGGTTGAACTCCGCGAGCACCTGTCGGCACACGCCGCAAGGTCCTTTGAAGTCGCCTTTAATGTCGCTGAAAGGGTTTTAGGGCAGATAAGATTCTGTACATGTACCACATATAAAATAGTATTTCAATGCATCACGATATTGGTACTATTTAGAACACGAGTGCACACAGAACCGGATATTACTTTAAGTACTGTAATAAATCCATTTTGTAGGTTATCCTAACAGGTGAGCACAAAGTACCATGATTAAAATGTGGGCGCAAATGCATGTAAGTATAATGTTGCAGAACTTTCTATAGTTAAAATTAAAATAACACGCATACGAATATCAGATGGGCACACCTATACCACGAATACGAATTCCACATGAGCACGACTATGCTACGCATACAAGTTCCACGTGGGCACGCCTATGTCACGCATACGAATTCCAGATGGGCACGACTATGCCACGCATACGAAATCCACATGGGCAAGCCTATGCCACGTATACGAATTCCACATGGGCACGCCTATGCCACGTATACGAATTCCACATGGGCGCGCACACGAATTCTACATGATTCTTAATCAGACAATACTTGTTCAACTCTAGATCGGCACGTCTATATTTAGTTTAGCGCGTTATGACCGGAACGAGTAGCTAAGTTGGTACAGCGAGTTCAAACCCCGGCCCGGCTACATTATTTGTTATGGCGATTTGTGATGAAACCCTTTCTACGGCCATTCTCCACCTACAATTCCTGTACATACAGTGCTTACTTGATACAGTTTAAATGCATATGGTGTATTAATTGGTCATATTTCTCTGAGTGCTGTTGGCCTTGGAGCCAGCCTAGTAGTCGTTATTATGGGTGCCCTTCACACTTCTACACTAAAAACATGAGTATAGTATACGACAAGTCTTGTCATTCACGTTTGCAATTTCTTTCTGTAAATATAATTGAGATTGATTTAGAAGCTTGATGCATTTTTTACACCGTTACTTCCACTTGGACATGTGCACTAAGTTCTGTGAGTGGGTATTTACCGCCGTAATATGACTGAAATACAGTTGAAAACGGTCGAAAATCAAACATAACAAGCAAATGTAACTCCTTACCACGACACTGCTACTGCCTGAATGTCACGGCGTCCATGCGTTACAGCGTTCGTCACCGCGACGCGTTCTGCACAGACTGTGAGGCCGTAGCTAGCGTTCTCCACGTTGCAACCTGTAAGATTCACCACAGTGACACTGTCTCTACATGTTATGCTTATACACTACACGTCACGGGACGTTTTCACTACACCAGACAGAAATGTAACACGTGACGCTTACACTACACACGACGGTTACACTACACGTGACGCTTACACTACACACGACGGTTACACTAAACGTGATGCTATTTCCCACTTAAAGTTATATATACATAGGTGCATAACATGCAGATGTCTTATTTATTACAAGCACAAACTTTAATGCTCATATGCAGTGTTTTTTTATAGATATAATATTTGTAACCCTTTTTAAATGCAATGTAAGTTACTGGATATGAGGGGGGGGGGGGGGGCGTTGTGGATAGATGATAATGAATTAGAATACATTTATTTGTAAAGTACCCGAATATATGGAGCCGTCTGCGCACAGGATGGCTGCGCCGACCCGGAAGTTGCTGTAGGGGCAATACGCATTCACCTTCACCGCCACCGCGGCCTCAACCAGCTCCCGTAACTTCTCGTCTGCAAAACAGGAACGTGAAAACGCAATTGGAGCTGTGTTGGGGCTTTTGAACTGTGTTCCGGTTATCGTCGTCTTGAAATTAAATGGTCGGATATGACGCGCCCGCATAACAATTTTCAGACGGCTATTTTTCCAAGAAATCTACTTTATTAATCTCAATATCGATTCATCGACTTTCTCCGGGAAGTTTCGTAAGATTGGCCTTAAAAAAATCGTTTGTGCACCCAGGGTGGAAAAATCTCAAAATAAACGGTTGCAATTAGTTTAGAATAAGTGTAAACAGTTGAAATACACAATTTTATATACCCCGGTATTGTGCCTATATAGAGGGGGAATACGGTCAACGTGCCCCTTTAACCACAAACCGTGTCGAAATACGTAAAGGAATGTCGGATGGTTAGCTCATAGCGATCAATGTCTTCTAAAACTACAGAATGCTTGTCCACATGAATTAAAGATCATCATGTTTTCGTACTAGACAAATATCTACATGTTGTTTTGTACATCCACAGCAAATATAGCATAACACGATCAGATTTCTGAATTATATTGTCGAAACCTACGTAACAAAAGCTGTAAAGCTAAACCGGCAACGGAGACATTGTGTAGTATATATAACATGCAAATGAAGAAACCAAAAATACTAGACCGTACTCGGGGCTTTAATCCTCTTACGAATTTGTCTCATATAGGAGCCTTTCCCCTATTTTTTTGATTTCAAACGATGCGACGTTTTCATATGTTTCAAGTTAACCCGTTCATGCCTAGCGTCCTGAAAAAAGGACATTGCAAACAGCGTAGACCCAGATGAGACGCCGCATAATGCGGCGTCTCATCTGGGTCTGCGCTATTTGCTTAAATGAATTGTTTTATGAAATATTCTAAATATAGAAATAAATATACTTGACACCCCTAATTTTGGAAATAAATTGATCCAATTGAGAAGGATGGGAGAGTCCACTGGGCATAAATGGGTTAATCTTAGACAATGTTTTTACCTTTCTTAGTTTTTCCATGCAATATTCACATAAACGGAAGGCAGAACGAAGCAAATTATAATTATAATTTAATTTATAATGCTTAATTGACCAAAATACAACAGACGTTGTGGTTTAACATTTCAAAGAACACGTCATTCGATATTCAGGCCGTCTGCACATCATTCAAACGTAATCCCAGTTTAACACGGAAGTAAAGGAGCCTCGGTTTGGGAAAACTATGCTTACTGGATGTGCGTTATGTGTTGTCCCAGTCCGCACAGGATAATAATTAAGGGTCGTCACTTTCCGCATAAACTGTATATTCGTTTAGAAGAGACTGCCTTGAAATGAATTATTCCATAAAGCGGAAAGGACCGTCCCTGATAATGAGCGTATGCGCCCTGTACAGACTAATATGGGATGACACTTTGCGCACATACATTAACCCATTTATGCCCAGTGGACTCTCCCATCCTTCTAAATTGGATCAATTTATTTTCAAAATTAGGGATGTCTAGTATATTTATTTCTATATTTAGAATATTACTTACTGAAATTCCTTTAAGCAAACAGCGCAGACCCAGATGAGACGCCGCATCATGCGGCGTCCCATCTGGATCTACGCTGTTTGCAATGTCCTTTTTTCAGGACGATAGGCATGAATGGGTTAAATCCAGTTTTCCCAGAACGCGACTCAAGAAACTAAATAAATCGATATAAAGACATACATTTTTTACTTCCGTCGATCCGGTCATTTAATGCATTTAAGAGAATTAGCATAAGTTTGATGTGTGTAACTATAATGTTGATGTAGTTTTTCGATATTGCGTACTCATTAAAAGTTCCTTTTTGTTAAATATTGCCTCAAATTATTGTCAGAGGCAAAAACTACATTAAAAAAATTCAATAAAAATACTATAAAAATTAACAATGCAATAAAACATATCTTACAAAATTTATAAATATATAAATAATATGTATAAATACAGATTAAATTCAAAACAATATTCCTCTTGTAGATTCGATTCTACATCCGAAATAGCCTTAAAATGAAATTATTTTATTGCGAAACTTAATAATGATTGCAAAGAAAGGAGTCGAATAATTAATTATCGAACTAAAATCAATCCGTCCAACCATTGACACGCCATGGTCAGAAAAACATGTATGCATTTATTTGCGGCTAGAGTCTTCATGACTATATAAACATTGTAAAATCGCTTCCCAATCTTGTATAATAAAAACGAACTGTCTTTAAAAAAATTAACAGCAAAAATCAAATGACCATAAATCAATATTGATATTTACCAAGTGTAGAAACCTCCATTGTAAAACTTTGGAAACAAAAAATTCCAACTATAAAAGCAAACTCGTGCGTGTTTATCTAATCCAGGTCATCTTTAAAACCATGTGTTATGGGGCGGTACATGTGTGTCTAGTTGTCTACTCATGGTACCCCCGTTTACAGCGCCCATGGATATAAAGCCACAGCGCAGACCCTACTTTATATGATTGATGAGCCTCGCTCTTAAAAAACTACGGAATCCGGATAGTGCCATCTATAACCTCGCCCTTCTTTCATCAACGGCGACACACGAAACACGAAGCGATACACGATATTTTGCGCGACACACGAAGCGAAACTATATATTTTGGGCGATAATGTACCACGAAATATCGCCCTTGTGTAGGTAGCCCAAAAGGCGGTATATCTTGGTATGTATCACTTAACATATCGTGTGTCATTTCGTGTATTGCGCAAAATATGGTGTGTCGCTTTGAGTATCGCGCAAAATATCGCGTCTCGCGTTCAAAGAGCGACACACAAAACACGAAGCGACACGAAGCGATAGTTTGCACGACACACGTACGAAGCGATACACGATATTTTATTATTTTAATATCGCCAAAATTATTCGAATCTCGTGTATCGCGGTCTTATTTCAGACCGCGACTCACGACACACAAAGCAATACTCGATATTTTGGCGATACACGAAGCGAAACGCGATATTTGTACCGTTCAAATATCGCTGTAATAATATCGCCTGTCGACTGTCGCGTTTTTTAAACGGTGTTACAGTAATTTTTAAGCATTTATTATCAATATGGCTGCCCTCAACACACTATTAAATGATGCACATGCTTTATGACGTAAAAATATCTACTTTTTGTGGCCCCTGATTTTTTTTAAACGCAGTTTGCTAATTGACGCTGCGAGTGTAAAAGTTTTAATCGAATGCCCCAGAATTTCTTCGACGTGGCCTTTCTATATAAAGACTAGTTTGCTGCTTTACATCTGCGGGTAACGCTCCCTTCGAGAGACGACCATTGGTCTTTTAGTGTCCGGCATGTACCTAGTACACTGCGAATCGTGTTTAATTCGCATGCGAAAGAATATTACGAAGGTATAAGATGAGCGGTAAGACGAATCTGCGTTCTAAGTTCTCTGGAGCCGTTGTATTACAACTTAAAATTAAAATCCGCTCTTCCCTCAAAAGGCAACGGGCATTGTCGGATTAAGAATCGTGAGGGCTAATAGGCATTGAAACTTTATGAGGCCACAGCCCCAGGTCCTCATCAGCCATGTGCTTACTTGAACGCCAGTGTCCATTCCTATTTTACCAGTTTTACAAAGCCTACCAGTGCCAAGGCTGGCAAGACATAAAATATGGCGATTTCTTTGTATAGGTATAAAATGCCATTATAATACCACAATGAACATCTTGAAAACAGAATCACCAGCAAAACGACACGGATTGAAAATGATGAATGAGTGCCAATCGTTAAGACAATGTCAAGCCTTTAAACTGAACATAGCATTGATATAAAATAATTGGCTTTTTAAAGTCATTTGATTAGGCTACGTTAAAAATGCAAAGACATGATTTCGTCACGATCCCATGTTTCCCTAAAAGTCGCGGGCCCATTATGCCCATAGGCCGTTGTCTTCTCTGACTAATTGGTAATTCGTGCAAATTCCTGTTCAGTAGCTCTATCCTAATTTTGAATGCTCAAATATCCGGATTGTAACGCAGAAATTAAAACCTTAAATCAAATACATTCTAGTGAACTTGTCATAATTAAGCTGCGATTGATCGGATCTTCCGATAAACAATAAATAATAAAAGACAAAACTTGTGTCCTAATGGCATTACAATTCGCGTCATCTACATCAAACGGCTTGCACATAAAACAACAACTCAGCAGTTACGAATACAACATAATTATGTTTACTTCAAGTAAGCTATCGATGCACAATTTAACTTTGATTTTGTATAAGCTATTTTTTGAATTCCTCTGTGTTAGCGCAGTCCGCACAGGCTAATCAGGGACGACTCTTTCTTCCTAAACTTGATTTTCGCTAAGGAAATGCATCCTTTTAAATAAAATTAACAAAAAAGAGGAACTGCACAGGCTAATCTGGGACAGCTCTTTATGCTCATACACAAAGCCATGATTTATTTTGATTAGAAGTTATATTTTAGAAGTCATCAAATTGTCATAGGTTATATAGAATCTAAATTTCAGTCACTGGAATGTAGTGGTAGATTTATCGAAAAGACGCCGTCTTTTAACACATTCGCCGACGAAAGATCCCGGATGAAGTCACCATTTCTGTGTTCGCCTACTTCCGTTTCGTAGCTTAGTTGCCCACTTATTAAAGCTGTTGTAGTTATAAAAATGGTAAGACATGAGATGGCACTGTAAAATGCAAATATTTACTCGTTTTGCAATGAATGTATGCTATTTTAAGCGATTTCGATGGTGTAGATTCAGTGCTTTTTGAAAGAAAAATGACCGATGCGGAAGTGATTTTTGTTACAACTTACAGATATTATTGCTTGATTCGTGTGGGAAGGGCATGTATCAACATTTTCTTGTGTCAAACAGATTTATAGAAATTGAGCACACAATTGAAATCGCACGTAAATATTTATCAGTGTGGCTTTAATCCTGGCCATTTATGTTACAAAAGGAAATTAATACTACTTTTTTGTTGATGTGAGTCAAAATGTTTTCCTTTGACTGATATTCATTTGTATATGGGATCAGTGTTAAATACCAGCAACATTAAAAAAACCCATTCCACTGTTATCTTTCATGTTTGGAAAGGCCTTCAAAATTCGGTTCCCACACTGAAAGAGTTAAATACAATTTTATTCATATTGAATTGCAAATCTAAAAGTTTTAAAACATCAATATAACATTAAGTTGTTATATACAAGGAGCTACATTTGTTTACAATGTAGCCTGACAACGCAGCACGTGCCATTGATTATGGATGAAATTTAATAAACGGGGCTTTAATCGACCGAATTTGCTGAAAAAGTGGGATAAAATTTAATTATGCAATATTTTTATATATATCCTACACTGGATCAGGTTAACTTATTTAATTAAAGGTTAAAAAAAATAAAAAAATTTGGATATCATTGTTTTGGAAAAAATCTCTGTACAAGGGGAAAAAATCGTCTAGGGAAAAGGGCTAAAATTTGGCAGGTCTCAAAGAAGGAAGAAACCTGGTACTTATAAGAGGTAAATGAGCAGTGACAATAAACACTTAATGGTTGATCAGAAACAACAGAAAGGTAAGGTTCACAGCAAAGGCAAGAATCTATGAACAGCTGTTAAGAAGACTGCTGTTATCAAAAGAGATGACATACTATACAAAAGGACCTGCTGTTACTGTAAACGTATAGAAATTCGTCGGTATGAAATTTCGTGGTTAAATAAAAAACAACTCATTCGTTGACAAGTAATTTCGTGGATTTCAAATAAAAAACATCTAATTCGTTGATACGTAATTTATTGGATTTCAAATTTTTGGGGAAGACTGACCGTCATAATAATTAAACTTGTATTAAAACAACCAGAGCAATTATACAGCATATTCTGCTAATCTGTGTTGACAGCAATACTTAAGATTAAAGTGTTGCCGATAATTGTCGATAAGAGCGATAACAGGGCTTTCCTTAGACCTCAAATCTCAAGAGTCAAGGACTCTTGGGACCATATTTTCAAGAGTCAAAATCAAACTTCTAAGAGTCCTTATAATAACGCAGGAGAGTCAATGATTTTTTGCAATTTAAGCAAATTACTGAGATATAATATATAAAAAGCAACAAATTAAAAGATACATGTATGTTAACATTTATTTCTTACATTGTACTGCCACTACAACACTATGCATTTAAACACAATATTTCAATGATTAATAAATACAAAACATGTATTCTAATAGAACATTAACTTCACGTATACATACCGTTACAGCGCATCTGTGGGTACCAGCTCGCTAATTGCCATCAGTTTTGTTTTCACAATATTTGCAATTATCAGCACAATCGGTCCCCTAGTAGTAACATTGAGTAATAAGGTCCCCAAAATACACGTGTAAAAACCGTTATGTCTATTTTAACTTTAACTTGTAACTCTTATTGGCGCTAATTGACATATGTGATAAATCTGTAAACTGTTTGAATTAAGTAACTATTACAAAAAACAAATATCTGGGTTAACTAACAACAAAAGAAAATGTCGGATATGACATTCCGAAATGACCGATTTCAGATTAAAAATGTATATATAATCGTTGGTACTTGAATTCGTGGTTCAGCGGACCAACGAAATCCACGAAAATTGGTACCACACAAAATTTAATGGTTTTACAGTATATCTTCATAACTATTGATGACCAGTTGGATTTTTTTCCTTTCAATCATTAGTTATTGCGAAGAAAAACAAAAGCCATGTAAGGACCAAACATTTTAGTATGTAAAATTACATCTCCATCTACATGGTACTGCTATACAATCGTTGAACGATTATCAGAAGCAGGCGCGTTGTCAGAAAATAGCTGTTAAAGATATGTTAAGTGCAATTTACTAGGTGCAGATAAAAAGATAAAAGAAGCTGTTTGCTATTCTGATAGTATTCTTTAAAAAAAATCGAAGAAAATGCTTATTTTAGAAATTCAGCAGAAGACATTTTAGCAGATGACACATTTCCCAGCATGCAAAGGGTTAATACAGCATGATTCTTTGACACAGATCTGATTAAAAAAATGAGTATTTGATCAGCGGTTATTTTTGGAACGCGGAGTAATACACTGACCTTGGTTACACTACAGTCATTATCAAAGTACGACAAGCACTAATGAAAACGCGAAATTATCCAGTTAAACTAATTTTGTTTAAATAAAAAGGTTTACTGAATAAAAAGAGGGATAAATAGAATAATAGGTTAGCCAAGGCTCGTGCTTTTTGTTTTCTAAGCCTCGCATGATAAACCTGATCTATAATCAACACTTACCTATTATTCTCCGTATCTGTTGCCTTGAATTTGTTTTAAAAACAGTAAAATATGTTAAATTGATTATTTAAGACTTTCCTTATTTTCCCCATTATAGTGCGTTTCGCGCGTTTTTTCCCCTCTAAAAAGGCCAGGCCCTTTCCCCAAGATCAGATAAAAAACCCTGAGTACCCGAAGTACTATTAAGTATATAACAATGTACCTGGGGTACTGAAAAGATACTGAAAAAGTCCCTGAAAAATGGTCGGGTGCCTTTTAGCGTATTTTCTGTACCTGGGGTACATTGTACTATAGTTAAGAGAACCTGGGGTACTTTTAACACGATTGGTCGGGTCATTGTTTGCTCAGATAACACTTTAAATCTTCTATCTGCTCTTCGATATGTTTGTACTGGTATCCTGCATTGTATATATATTTTTAGGCAGAACAACAGCTGGACTGTGCCCTGGACTTAATGAGGAGGCTACCCCCACAACAGATAGAGCAAAACCTCAGTGACCTTATAGACTTGGTATGCAAAACATTGCAACTATCTACCTGGACCATATTGTTATTAAACTGCTGTTAAATTGCCACTGTTAAAGTTTGAAGACCATTTTCTCATGAGAAGCTTAAGTCTGCTAGATTGTTCTTCATTTTGTGCTGATTATTGAAATGTTTAATTGAATGAAGATTATCAAATCCTTGTGCTGTAACAAACAATCCCAATGAAGAAATCATGGTTGTCTGTTGCTTTAAGTGGTTTGTATGGCTAGAGATTTAACAGAGATTTGCTAAGCCAAGCAGAAAGCAACAGGAATTGAAAAGTGCACTCAAAGGTTTCCAAATAGATAATACTGCACCATGCTGAAGACAATCTGGTAGAATAAAGTACATTTACTATTCTTACACTGCCATTTGCCAAATAAGCTCTAACATCAACACTTTCGGCTAAATGAAATTCTATTTGGCTACATGTTTTCTGTTAACAAATCCTTAAAGCAGCAAATATAAACAATTGAAGGTGGAGAATATTGACCAAAAAATAGAGTGAGGTAGGAAAAGCCCTTATTTATTAAGCATCATTCTGAGACAACTGGATGTACATGTAATGCATGTACGCAAAGTGTCATCTCAGATTAGTCTGTGTAATCCCCACAGGCTCATTAGGGATGTCACTTTCCACTTTTTGATTTCTTCGTTTTAAAATAAGTCTCTTCTTATTCAAAATCAACTCTAGGAAAGTGTCGCCCTGATTAGCCTTCCTAGGCTAATCTGGGACGACACCTTATGCACAAGCATTAAGCCCAGTTTTCTCGGAACAAGACTCAGATATATGTTGACGGTCACTTCTGTGCCTGCTACTTTTAGGTACCAGACCTGTGTGACGAGCTCCTGTCATCAGTGGACCAGCCTCTGAAGATTGCACGGTGTAAGACCACTGGCAAAGACTACCTGCTGTGTGACTACAACAGAGACGGTGACTCATTCAGGTAAACTGACAGGCTGAGATAATTCTGCCATTTGCCAAGTAAGCAAATGACTTTTGTAAGGTCGACTTATTTTAAAACAAATTGTTGTTAGTAAAATAAAAAGAAAAGGCAAAATATATTTTTGAAATTGATGTTATATTTGTATTTTAACTTTGACTTAAAAGAATTTTGAGCAAGGGCTAGCAATCAGGGCTTTTTATGCTCCCCGAATTAAATGTCGGCGGAGCATATAGTTGCCAGTTTGTCCTTCCTTACATCCGTCACACTTGTTACCGTTTCTCATAGCGCCTTCAATGCTTTACCGATCTCTTTCAAATAAGGTATGTAGGTACCTTGCATAGACCTCTACCTTTTGATGAGGTTTGAGGTCACTGGGGTCAAGGTGAAGGTCACCGAGGCTAATAATAATAGATTTTCCGTCACACTTTTTTAACGGTTTCTCATAGAGCCTTCAATACTTTAAGGATATCTTTCATATTTGGCATGTAGGTACCTTGCATGGACCTTTACCTTTTGATGAGGTTTGAGGTCACTGGGTTCAATGTCAAGGTCACCAAGGCTAATAAAAATAGATTTTCCGTAACACTTTTGTTACAGTTTCTCATAGCGCCTTCAATACTTTACCGATCTCTTTCATATTTGGCATGTAGGCACCTTGCATGGACCTTTACTTTTTGATGACGTTTTAGGTCACTAGGGTCAAGGTCACCGAGGCTTATAATAGATTTTCGGTCACACTTTTTTTTACAGCTTCTCATAGCGCCTTTTATACTTTACTGATCTCTTTCATATTTGGAATGTAGGCACCTTGCATGGACCTCTACCTTTTGATGATGTTTGAGGTCACTGGGGTCAAGGTCACCGAGGCTAATAATAGAATCTGTCACACTTTTTTTTACAGCTTCTCATAGCGCCTTCAATACTTTACTGATCTCTTTCATATTTGGCATGTAGGTACCTTGCATGTACCTCTACCTTTTGATGAGGTTTGAGGTCACTGGGTTCAAGGTCAAGGTCATGGAGGCTTATAATAGATTTTCCGTCACACTTTTGTTACAGTTTCTCATAGCGCCTTCAATACTTTTTTACCAATGTCTTTCATATTTGGCATGTAGGTACCTACCTTGCATGGACCTCTACATTTTGATTAGGTTTGAGGTCACTGGGTTAAAGGTCAAGGTCACCGAGGCTGATAATAGATTTCCATCACACTTTTTTGACAATTTCTCATAGCGCCTTTAATACTTTACCAATCTCTTTCATATTTGGCATGTATGTACCTTGCATAGACCTCTACCTTTTGATGAGGTTTGAGGTCACTGGGGTCAAGGTGAAGGTCACCAAGGCTAATAATAGATTTTTTTGGTGGTTATTAACACATAGATTGACAAAGTGCATCCATCAGTTTCACTGATATTTTAATCTTGTTATGCATAGCAGGTGGTTAAATTATCTAAATGTTAATGTTTTATCCTATTTCAAAAGATAAAGCTCTTTAAATTTCAAATATATATACCTGACTTTTTTCTACAAAATAATTGTTTCCATTAAATTTTATGATAAAAAGATGTTCAAAAGTAAATTGATTTTTTTTTCTAAAAAGCTGTATTGGCCTTTCAATGAGATTAGAATGACAACATGTTTTAGCTTAAAGAAAGCTAGGTTTATTGTATGATTGGCATGATTCGTCAAAACATTCTCTTGAACGTCTCAAATTCACTAAAACCTATATAGGTGTGGTTTTGAAGCCCAATGTGAGACTCCCTCTAGGAAAAAAGGGTAAAATACATCTGTTTAGAGTTGTCCCAGATTAGACTGTGCAGTCCAACAGGCTAATCAGTGACAACACTGTGCTTTTACGTTTTTTGTACCTTGAAAGAAAGTTTCTCCTCCGCAAAAATTCAGTTTATTCAGAAAGCATCGTCCCCTATTAGCCTGGGTGGCTGCACAGGCTCATCTGGGACGACACTTAAAGGTCATGCAATAAGCTCCATTTTCTAAGTGTGAGGCTCAAGTGAATTGTTCAATGTGTAGTTTGTATATTTCAGATCTCCCTGGAGCAATAGCTATGATCCCCCATTGGATGACGGCACGACTCCATCAGAAAAGCTACGGAAACTAGAAATAGACGCAAATTCAGCTTTTGACCAATATAGAGAGATGTAAGTGGAACAGAGATTCATTTGAAAATTAGAAACAACATGACAAGGAAAATTAATCTGTTATCAATGAAACCAATGATGTACTTTGCAATGCAAGTTAAATGGATGGGGTGGTTTAAAGTTTTATAATAGGAAATACATGAATCTGTTTATGATAATTATATATATAGATTTTTGATGCCGTCCTACTGGAGTATTGAGCCTGAATCTTTACTCATTTGAAGCAATCCAGGTGAAATAAATATGATTAAACTAATATCTATACAAGTGTATTCAATTTAAATGCCTAGTTTAAGAAATATCTGGGCCTGCCAGGGAATGTTCGAATCGGTGTATTCATCCCCCTTAAAATATATTTGATTCTTGCTTTGGGAAAACAGGGCTTAATACATTTGCATACTGTATGGTCCCAGTAAAGCCTGTGCAGTCTACCCTTGCTAATCAGAGAAGTGTTATTGCACTTTTAATAAATTTTTGTTTAAAGTAAGTCACTTATTAGCGAAAATTCAATTTAGCCAGAAAGTTTGAGTCTACTTCAGGGATGGCACTTTCCGCCTTAATTATTGGTAAGAAGAGCCTCCTTTGAAACAAAAAATTGCATAAAAGCAGGAAGTGTTGTCCCTGACTGGCCTGTGCAGACCTAACAGGCTTATCTGGGACTACCCTATTCCCACATGCATTAAGACCAGTTTTTCAAGGAGATTCACTTGTATCTCACATACTTTGGACCAATCAGGTATTTCATGTTTCAGGTACTTTGAAGGTGGTGTATCCTCAGTATACCTGTGGGATCTAGATCACGGGTTTGCGGGCGTCATCCTTATCAAGAAGGCGGGGGACGGCTCCAAGAAAATCAAGGGGTGCTGGGACTCAATCCATGTCATAGAAGTTCAGGTGGTGTTTTTTTCAAAGATTACTTTTGCCGTTCTGTAGTGGATATGTTGTCCCCCTAGCAAATGGGTGGTCATGGATTTGATCCCCGTTGTGGGAGCATTTAGTTCTCCTTCAAAAACACTAAGTTCTTGTTCCACCCAGGAAAAAGACACAAGAGTATTTCAATAAGCCTAAAGCTTTCAATTCAATCAAGCTTAAATAAATAGGATTATAATTAACTAATTACCCAGAGGTTTCAGCAGTGATGATTTCTGTTATTTTTAATTTTTGTAATCTTATTTGTATTATCTGAGTGTTTTTTTATATTGATTTTTTACGCAAACATTTTCAAATGGTTGTAGTATCAACGGCTTATCAAAAATTGTTGAAATGAACTTCTTTTTTGTTTCCTGTAATTTTTTGTTGAGGTTTTCATGTTTGTTGCTCACCTGAGCACATGTTTTCCTTGAATTGCTCTAGGTAAACCTTGTAAACACTCTAATATTCACATTTATAGTCCAGTTGTCATAAAACTTTCTAAAAATATTTGCCTTAATTATATCTTTGCTGATTTAGAAATTCAGGGTTAGGTTTCCAAAATCTTGGTCTCTAAGTCAAATTAAAGAAAAAGTTGGTAAACACTCTTGAAGTCACATTAATTGTTCTTGAAACATGTCAGAACATTTATCTTAGTGAGTTATTTGTATTGAGTTTAAGACTATTCTGTACTGTTAAGTCTAAGAATTGTTTGGTGATTATGTGCCCCTGTATTCTGCAGGACAAGTCAAGTGGTCGTAACGCCCACTACAAGCTCACATCAACGGTGATGCTGTGGCTGCAGACCACACGGGAGGGCTCCGGCACCATGAACCTGGGGGGCAGTCTCACCAGGCAGATGGAACAGGATTGCGCCGTCGCCGAGTCTCACCTCGTCAACATCGGGAGACTTGTTGAGGTACATGAGGCGGCTGTGTAAGAAGATTTTGATGTCCCCATTTAAAGAAGTTTCTGTGCCTGTCCTTTGGAGTTGAGTCTATTAGAAAATTGTTAAGAGCCTGGCTTTTAGAAAACCGGGCATCATACATGTGCATGAAGTATTGACACAGATTAGCATGTGCAGTCTGCACAGGCTAATCAGTGACAACACATTCTGCTTTTAAATACTTTTTGTTTAAAGGAAGTTTCTTCTAAAAGTAATTCCGATTTAGGCATTAAGTGTCACCCTGATGAGCCTGTCGGGACTGCATAGGCTGATCTGGCACAACACATTATATACAAAAATAAACATATATTTTTCACACAAAACTCTCTTAGTTTTTATTAGCTTGGCTGTTTTCGGAGAAAACACGAGGTATTGTCATAGCCAGCTCATCGTCTGCCGTCCGGCGTCGGTGCTGTGCTTAAACCTTACTTATGGCTCTAAAATCAAAGTGCTTCCACCTACAACTTTGAAACTTTAAATGTAGATGCACCTTGAGTTCTACACGCCACATCCATTTTTGGGTCACTAGGTCAAAGGTCAAGGTCACTGTTTATTAAAAAATGCACCGGCAGCCGAGCGTTGGCATCAGTTATGCGAAGCTCTTGTTTAGCAAAACATCCGAATTCAGAGTCTAGGAAGCTCAAACAACATTCACACTCGGAGTCTATGAAGCTCAAAAAACCCCATCCAAACTCAGAGTTTAGGAAGCTCTAAAACATCCAAACTTAGAGTTTAGACATACAAACTCAGAGTTTAGGAAGCTAATTAACACCCAAACTCTGAATTTCAGGAAGCTCAAATACATCCACATTCACAGTCTAGAAAGTTAAAAACAACATACAAACTTAGAATCTAGGAAGCTCAAAAACATCCAAACTTAGAATCTAGGAAGCTCAAATACATCCTCATTCAGAGTCTAGGAAGTTAAAAACTACATCCAAACTTAGAATCTAGGAAGCTCAAAAACATTCAAACTCAGAGTCTAGGAAGCTCAAAAACATCCAAACTCAGAGTCAAGGAAGCTCAAAAACATCCAAACTCAAGGGTCTAAGAAGCTCAAAAACATCAAAATAAGGGTCTAGGAAGTTAAAAAACATTCTTACACTGAGTCTAGGAAGCTCAACTTACATTTTCAAAAGTAAATAAAAACTCTGGACATGCTTGGAAAAACAGCAAGATGATTTCATGAATTAGAAGATTTTCTTTAAATTCTGAGCTGTTATAATGAAACGTAAAAGCTATTCTCTCTGTTTTGTAAAATGTATCTGAATGTTAAGTGCTTATACAATTAATTAGTTGTAAAAGGTTCTCTCTGTTTTTTAAAGTGTAAATTAATATGACATACTTTATACAATGTTCTGAGTTTAAAACTATTAAAAATAAATATGACATACTAATACATGTACAATGTTGTAGTTGAGTTTTCAAACTATTAATTAATCCTTATACTCAATGAAAACCATCACCACGATATTTATTACAGGAGATGGAAAACAAGATTCGAAGCACGGTGTATGAGATCTACTTCAGCAAGACTCGAGACATCGTGAATGGCCTGCGCTCCACGACACAGCTGCAAGATGAGAGACAGAAGAAGGACTTGCAGAATGATTTGATGTCGGCCCTCAAGTCCCGTCAGACCAACTCATAATAGCGCATTGACATTAGAGAGCATGTAAGTGGGGTCTAGCCTACTCCTTATAGCGCATTGACATTAGAGAGCATGTAAGTGGGGTCTAACCAACTCCTTATAGCGCATTGACATTAGAGAGCATGTAAGTGGGGTCTAACCAACTCCTTCATAGCCCATTGACATTAGAGAGCATGTAAGTGGGGTCTAACCAACTCCTTATAGCCCATTGACATTAGAGAGCATGTCAGTGGGGTCTAACCTACTCCTTATAGCGCATTGACATTAGACAGCATGTCAGTGGGGTCTAACCAACTCCTTCATAGCCCATTGACATAAGAGAGCATGTAAGTGGGGTCTAACCTACTCCTTCATAGCCCATTGACATAAGAGAGCATGTAAGTGGGGTCTAACCAACTCCTTATAGCCCATTGACATTAGTGAGCATGTCAGTGGGGTCTAACCTACTCCTTAATAGCCCATTGACATTAGGGAGCATGTAAGTGGGGTCTAACCAACTCCTTATAGCCCATTGACATAAGAGAGCATGTAAGTGGGGTCTAACCTACTCCTTCATAGCCCATTGACATAAGAGAGCATGTAAGTGGGGTCTAACCAAGTCCTTATAGCCCATTGACATTAGAGAGCATGTAAGTGGGGTCTAACCAACTCTTAATAGCACATTGACATTAGAGAGCATGTAAGTGGGGTCTCACCAACTCTTAATAGCACATTGACATTAGAGAGCATGTAAGTGGGGTCTAACCAACTCCTTATAGCCGATTGACATTAGAGAGCATGTAAGTTGGGTCTAACCTACTCCTTCATAGCCCATTGACATAGAGAGCATGTAAGTGGGGTCTCACCAACTCCTAATAGCCCATTGACATTAGAGAGCATGTAAGTGGGGTCTAACCAACTCCTTATAGCCCAATGACATTAGAGAGCATGTAAGTGGGGTCTAACCAATTCTTAATAGCCCATTGACATTAGAGAGCATGTAAGTGGGGTCTAACCAACTCTTAATAGCCCATTGACATTAGAGAGCATGTAAGTGGGGTCTAACCAACTCCTTCATAGCCCAATGACATAAGAGCATGTGAGTGGGGTGTAACCAACTCCTTCATAGCCCATTGACATTAGAGAGCATGTAAGTGGGGTCTAACCAACTCCTTATAGCGCATTGACATTACAGAGCATGTTAGTGGGGTCTAACCAACTCCTTCATAGCCCATTGACATAAGAGAGCATTTAAGTGGGGTCTATCCAACTCCTTATAGCGCATTGACATTACAGAGCATGTAAGTGGGGTCTAACCAATCCTTCATAGCCCATTGACATTAGAGAGCATGTAAGTGGGGTCTAACCAACTCATTATAGCCCATTGACATTAGAATGCATGAAAGTGGGGTCTAACCAACTCCTTATAGCGTATTGACATTACAGAGCATGTAAGTGGGGTCTAACCAACTCCTTCATAGCCCATTGACATTAGAGAGCATGTAAGTGGGGTCTTACCAACTCATTATAGCCCATTGACATTACAGGGCACGTAAGTGGGGTCTAACCAACTCCTTATAGCCCATTGACATTAGAGAGCATGTAAGTGGGGTCTAACCAACTCCTTCATAGCCTATTGACATTAGAGAGCATGTAAGTGGGAAGTAACCTACTCCTTCATAGCCTAATGACATAAGAGAGCATGTAAGTGGGGTCTAACCAACTCCTTCATAGCCCATTGACATTAGAGAGCATGTAAGTAGGGTCTAACCAACTCCTTATAGCCCATTGACATTAGAGAGCATGTCAGTGGGGTCTAACCTACTCCTTATAGCGCATTGACATTAGAGAGCATGTAAGTGGGGTCTAACCTACTCCTACATAGCCCATTGACATAAGAGAGCATGTAAGTGGGGTCTAACCAAGTCCTTATAGCCCATTGACATTAGAGAGCATGTAAGTGGGGTCTAACCAACTCCTTATAGCCCATTGACATTAGAGAGCATGTCAGTGGGGTCTAACCAACTCCTTATAGCCCATTGACATTAGAGAGCATGTCAGTGGGGTCTAACCTACTCCTTAATAGCCCATTGACATTAGAGAGCATGTAAGTGGGGTCTAACCAACTCCTTATAGCCCATTGACATAAGAGAGCATGTAAGTGGGGTCTAACCTACTCCTTCATAGCCCATTGACATAAGAGAGCATGTAAGTGGGGTCTAACCAAGTCCTTATAGCCCATTGACATTAGAGAGCATGTGAGTGGGGTCTCACCAACTCTTAATAGCACATTGACATTAGAGAGCATGTAAGTGGGGTCTAACCAACTCCTTATAGCCCATTGACATTAGAGAGCATGTAAGTTGGGTCTAACCTACTTCTTCATAGCCCATTGACATAGAGAGCATGTAAGTGGGGTCTCACCAACTCCTAATAGCCCATTGACAGTAGAGAGCATGTAAGTGGGGTCTAACCAACTCCTTATAGCCCAATGACATTAGAGAGCATGTAAGTGGGGTCTAACCAATTCTTAATAGCCCATTGACATTAGAGAGCATGTAAGTGGGGTCTAACCAACTCTTAATAGCCCATTGACATTAGAGAGCATGTAAGTGGGGTCTAACCAACTCCTTCATAGCCCAATGACATAAGAGCATGTGAGTGGGGTGTAACCAACTCCTTCATAGCCCATTGACATTAGAGAGCATGTAAGTGGGGTCTAACCAACTCCTTATAGCGCATTGACATTACAGAGCATGTTAGTGGGGTCTAACCAACTCCTTCATAGCCCATTGACATAAGAGCATTTAAGTGGGGTCTATCCAACTCCTTATAGCGCATTGACATTACAGAGCATGTAAGTGGGGTCTAACCAATCCTTCATAGCCCATTGACATTAGAGAGCATGTAAGTGGGGTCTAACCAACTCATTATAGCCCATTGACATTAGAGAGCATGAAAGTGGGGTCTAACCAACTCCTTATAGCGTATTGACATTACAGAGCATGTAAGTGGGGTCTAACCAACTCCTTCATAGCCCATTGACATTAGAGAGCATGTAAGTGGGGTCTTACCAACTCATTATAGCCCATTGACATTACAGGGCACGTAAGTGGGGTCTAACCAACTCCTTATAGCCCATTGACATTAGAGAGCATGTAAGTGGGGTCTAACCAACTCCTTCATAGCCTATTGACATTAGAGAGCATGTAAGTGGGAAGTAACCTACTCCTTCATAGCCTAATGACATTAGAGAGCATGTAAGTGGGGTCTAACCTACTCCTACATAGCCCATTGACATAAGAGAGCATGTAAGTGGGGTCTAACCAACTCCTTAATAGCCCATTGACATTAGAGAGCATGTACGTGATTTTGAAACTACTCCTTATAGCCCATTGACATTAGAGAGCATGTAAGTGGGGTCTAACCAACTCCTTCATAGCCCAATGACATTACAGAGCATGTAAGTGGGGTCTAACCAATTCCTTCATAGCCCATTGACATTAGAGAGCATGTTAGTGGGGTCTAACCAACTCCTTATAGCCCATTGACATTAGAGAGCATGTAAGTGGGGTCTAACCAACTCCTTATAGCCGATTGACATTAGAGAGCATGTAAGTGGGGTCTAACCAACTCCTTAATAGCCCATTGACAATAGAGAGCATGTAAGTGGGGTCTAACCAACTCCTTCATAGCCCAATGACATTAGAGAGCATGTAAGTGGGGTCTAACCAACTCCTTCATAGCCCAATGACATTAGAGAGCATGTAAGTGGGGTCTAACCAACTCCTTATAGCGCATTGACATTAGAGAGCATGTAAGTGGGGTCTTACCAACTCCTTATAGCCCATTGACATTAGAGAGCATGTAAGTGGGGTCTAACCAACTCATTATAGCCCATCGACATTAGAGAGCATGTAAGTGGGGTCTTACCAACTCCTTATAGCCCATTGACATTAGAGAGCATGTAAGTGGGGTCTTACCAACTCCTTATAGCCCATTGACATTAGAGAGCATGTAAGTGAGGTCTAACCAACTCCTTAATAGCCCATTGACATTAGAGAGCATGTAAGTGGGGTCTAACCTACTCCTTCATAGCCCATTGACATAAGAGAGCATGTAAGTGGGGTCTAACCAACTCCTTATAGCGCATTGACATTAGAGAGCATGTAAGTGGGGTCTAACCAACTCCTTAATAGCCCATTGACATTAGAGAGCATGAAAGTGGGGTCTAACCTACTCCTTCATAGCCCATTGACATAAGAGAGCATGTAAGTGGGGTCTAACCAACTCCTTAATAGCCCATTGACATTAGAGAGCATGTAAGTGGGGTCTTACCAACTCCTTATAGCCCATTGACATTAAAGAGCATGTAAGTGGGGTCTAACAAACTCCTTAATAGCCCATTGACATAAGAGAGCATGTAAGTGGGGTCTAACCAACTCCTTAATAGCCCATTGACATTAGAGAGCATGTAAGTGGGGTCTTACCAACTCCTTATAGCCCATTGACATTAGAGAGCATGTAAGTGGGGTCTAACCAACTCCTTAATAGCCCATTGACATTAGAGAGCATGTAAGTGGGGTCTAACCAACTCCTTAATAGCCCATTGACATTAGAGAGCATGTAAGTGGGGTCTTACCAACTCCTTATAGCCCATTGACATTAGAGAGCATGTAAGTGGGGTCTAACCAACTCCTTAATAGCCCATTGACATTAGAGAGCATGTAAGTGGGGTCTAACCAACTCCTTATAGCCCATTGACATTAGAGAGCATGTAAGTGGGGTCTAACCAACTCCTTTATAGCCCATTGACATTAGAGAGCATGTAAGTGGGGTCTAACCAACTCCTTAATAGCCCATTGACATTAGAGAGCATGTAAGTGGGGTCTAACCAACTCCTTATAGCCCATTGACATTAGAGAGCATGTAAGTGGGGTCTAACCAACTCCTTAATAGCCCATTGACATTAGAGAGCATGTAAGTGGGGTCTAACCAACTCCTTATAGCCCATTGACATTATAGAGCATGTAAGTGGGGTCTAACCAACTCCTTCATAGCCCAATGACATTGGAGAGCATGTAAGTGGGGTCTAACCAACTCCTTAATAGCCCATTGACATTAGAGAGCATGTAAGTGGGGTCTTACCAACTCCTTATAGCCCATTGACATTGGAGAGCATGTAAGTGGGGTCTTACCAACTCCTTATAGCCCATTGACATTGGAGAGCATGTAAGTGGGGTCTAACCAACTCCTTATAGCCCATTGACATTGGAGAGCATGTAAGTGGGGTCTAACCAACTCCTTATAGCCTATTGACATTAGAGAGCATGTAAGTGGGGTCTAACCAACTCCTTATAACCTATTGACATTAGAGAGCATGTAAGTGGGGTCTAACCAACTCCTTATAGCCCATTGACATTGGAGAGCATGTAAGTGGGGTCTAACCAACTCCTTATAGCCCATTGACATTGGAGAGCATGTAAGTGGGGTCTAACCAACTCCTTATAGCCTATTGACATTAGAGAGCATGTAAGTGGGGTCTAACCAACTCCTTATAACCTATTGACATTAGAGAGCATGTAAGTGGGGTCTAACCAACTCCTTATAGCCCATTGACATTGGAGAGCATGTAAGTGGGGTCTAACCAACTCCTTATAGCCCATTGACATTGGAGAGCATGTAAGTGGGGTCTAACCAACTCCTTATAGCCTATTGACATTAGAGAGCATGTAAGTGTTCTTGAGACTAGTAAGCTTATTATGTAGGAGTGCTGGGGCACACTTTGGGTCCACACATAATGTAGACTCTGGCTTGGAAAGGATCCAATATATTTTGAAGTACATAGACACTTTGCATACATGCCTTTAATATTCTGCCTTTTTTATTTCAGTGTCCAATTGACTGTATATCTTGCAATATCTGGTAGAGATTTCATCATAACATAGACAGAGGCCTGGATAGCTACTAACCCCATGAATATCAACTCTGCCGTTAACTTAGGCCACTGATGAACTGCAAATTAAAGTTTAAATGTTGTATAATGAGAGTGTAGACGTACTTCATAGGACATCTAAGTGGCTACAGACAGAAAGGCTGACGTCCATTGTGAATAGTAACAGGATTAGTATTTGGAAAGCTTCAAAACAACTTTAACTGGGAATAGAAAGAAAGCAGTTATACAGCTGTGTGTTTGTTTGTACTTGTACAAATATATGTAATTTTATTTCATTTGTCTATTTAAGGTTATGTCTAAAAATTGCATTTAAATGTTCGTATATACTTTCTTTTTGACATTATTAAGATTTTATGTATAAGCAATTAAGCCTGTGTTATGTTTAAAAAATCAGCCAGTGTTGATACAGCATTTAGACAAGACAACTATTTAAGCAACCAATGCATAGTACATATAACTAATTTGTAGTTTATTTATGTCTCATAAGTAAAAAGTTTATTACATGTTCTAATTTTTTTTTAGTAACTTTAATAGTTAGAATGACTAAAAAGCAGTCTTTTAAATGTGAGATTTAGTTGTAGGCGAATCAGTATACATGTATTTATCTTCTTTGTATTCACTTAATTTATTTATATCAACTTGCATTGTACATGTAATTCCAATGCTCTTGAAATTTAAGTGTTTGACATTTAATTCCTACCTATGCATAATTCTTAACTTGTTTTGGGATATGTTTGATATAAGTAGTTAGTGTAAGGCATGTATACAATATGCATGCACAAAAGCCCTACTTCAAAGTTAAAAGATTGAAATTGCAATTTCCAGATTTTTTACGTATTCATTTTACACACTCAGAAGAAATAAGCAAAATGTCAAACAAGTGAAAATTTCTAATAGCATTTTGTTAAAAGATAAATTAAAATTAGGAAAATCACGCAAAATGTCAAAACAACTGGAATTGTTTATAATAGCATTGTATGAACTTCTAGAAGAAATTACTTCCTTCTAAGCGCAATGGTGATTTAAAAAAATATTGGTATAGCTTATCATGTACATTTGTAAACAAATTGTCTGATAATTTTGTGAAGTCACATGCAAAATGTTGTCTCACGAACACCTACTGGGAAGTGATGTGGAGATGGGATCACATCTGCTGGAAACTTGGTCTTTGGTTTTCTTTTGTTAATGGTAGCTTTTGTTAAGCAACAACATTTTGTCCTTAACTTCACAACTAACAGTTTTAGGTTAGACCTGGTCTTCAGTAAGTTTCTGTTGTAGTTTGAGTAAATTAAAATTTCCATAGTCCAAAACTGTAACCAGTTACTCAGTAGAGTTCCAATAACCGTTGTCCAGTTCAATTGACCCCACAAAGAAAGATTTATCCACACAGAATGCACAAGTCCTAAAGGAGTAAACTATTTAAGATTGATTGTCGAACTGAAACGAGTGGGCTAGATTGACAAAATGGAGTGCTATTTAATGTCCTTTATTAATACTAGTTTAATTGTTATTGCAACTTTTTACCAATTATGTAACACTGTACACTGTATGTACAGGCTGTGTTGATTCTGTGTACTATGATTATGAATCATGATGTATAAGTAAAGTATTGAATAACAATTGCACTTGTTCTTGATGAGCCCACCTGAGCACATGCTACTCATTGGATGCCTTCAGGATACCGTGATAGCCCACCTGAGCACATGCTACTCATTGGATGCCTTCAGGATACAGTGATATCAGCACATGCTACTCATTGGATGCTTTCAGGATACCGTGATATCAGTCGTTTGTCAGTCGGTGCATGCATGTTGTGTTTGTTTGTTTTTCTAACAACTCCTAAAAAGCTGGTCACCTTTATAGGTCTAGGTCAGTGAATGTTCATAAAGACACTGAACACATATGTAGAGTTTTATTGCAATATCTGCAGTAAATATTGAGATGCACGTATGTTGTAGATGCACACAAATATTAACAAGCATTTTCTGAGTACACAAAATGGGATAATAGTGCTAAATTACAGGTCAGAGTATTAATGGAGCATGGTCAGTGAACATACACAAGGATCCCAAACATGTGTTAGTATCAATTGTTGAAAAAATGACTAAGAGCTGTAATTCTACAAACATCACCTCTTAAAATTACCTGAATTACCTGTCCATGGAAGTTCTTAGTCTGTGAGAGTTAATGCAAAATCCCACACACGGCAAAAAGAGAAGTTGGAGTACAGAACCCTTTGGTGTAGGTATTTTATGACAGAACGAGAGATGTGTTTGTAAGAAACACAATAACCCCTACTGCGCCTCTTTGAAGCCATGTCTTTGACCTTTAAGGATGACATTTGACCTTGAAGGATTACCTTGACCTTTCACCACTAAAAATGTGCAGCTCCATGAGATACACATGCATGCCAAATATCAAGTTGCTATCTTCAATACTGCAAAAGTTACGACCAATTTTAAAGTTGTGGGACAGACACACAAAATAAATGACCGGCAGACAGACAGGCCAAAAATAATATACCCCCCATCATTCGAACCAGGGGCATAAAAAGGACAAAGGGTCATAATTTCTGCAACTAGAAATGGCCCAGCAGAGGCCGACGCGTATCCCGCGACGTTTGACCCAGGGGGCGCCCCAGGGTAGGTAATGGGGCCATGCAAAGGTGAGATTGACCGTATTGTCGTAAGAGATGTTCAGTATCAATTTGAAGTAAATCTGTGTAGAAATGAAGAAGTTAATGTAAAATAACATAAAACATGAGTGAAAATCTCTTGACGCGGCACCACCCCGACCCCCATAACTTTTGACCCAGGGGTCAGATCAAAATTCCAAATAGTGCAGGGTTGCACATATGCTCATAGCTACCATGTGTGTAAGTTTCAAGGTTCTAGTGCTAATAGTGTAGGAGGAGATAGTGGCCAGGACGGACGGACAGACCGCGGAGATAACCACAATATCCCCACGCTTTTAAAAAAGCTTGGGGATAAATATTGGACCCTGCCTTAATTTACTAAATGATTACACTAACAATCAGGTTCTTCAGCTGTAAAAGTTTAATTGAAATCCACCAAGCGGTGAAAGAGGAGTTGAGTACAAACAATTGTAAGGTATTTATTCTATAGTTTATACGAGTCGCGTTCTGAGAAAACTGGGCATGATGCATGTGCATATAGTGTCATCCCAGATTAGCCTGTGCAGTCCGCACAGGCTAATCAGGGACGGTAATTTCCACCTAAACTTGATTTTCGGTAAGGAGGGACTTCCTTGGAACTAAAAATACAATAAAAGCAGACTGCACAGGCTAATCTGGGACGACACTTTACGCACATGCATTATGCCCAGTTTTCTCAGAACACGGCTCATATTTGTTGCAGCCAAAATTCCTTTCATTACGATCATATACACATTAAGGTCATTCAGCTGATAAATTTCTAGGGAAGTCCACACAACATTTCGGAATTAGGTACATACAAATTGGACTGACGGGTGCAATAATACAATGCTTAAACACTCTTACACATAAATATTCAAATCTCAAGCATGTAAACAACTCTCACAACATGCTGGATATTGACATCAAGTTGAGCAATCAAGTGTCTTATAGAGTTCGAATGAATAAGTTAAAATTGACAGTTATTACTATACAATTGAGTCTTACTGTAAGAAAATTAGGTTTAATGCATGTATGTTAACTCTTTCAGTGCTGGAACTGAATTTTGAAGGCCTTTGCAAACAGTTTGGATCCAGATGAGATGCCACAGAACATGGCGTCTCATTTGGATCCAAACTGTTTGCTATTCTGATAGTATTCTTTGAAAAAAATCGAAGAAAATGCTAATTTTAGAAATTCACCAGACAACATTTTAGCAGATGACAAATTCCCAGCATGCAAAGGGTTAAGTATTGTTCCAGATAAGCCTGTGCAGTCTGCGAAAGCTGATCAGGGATGACACTTTCTGCCTATACTGTATTTTCACTAAGAAAATAATTCCTTTAAATGGAAAAATACCATCAATGCAGAAAGTGTTGTCTCTCGTAAGCCTGTGCAGTCTGTACAGGCTAATCTGGGTTGATACTTAAGACACATGTATTAATTCCAGTTTTCTGAGAGGGAGGCGAAATTAATCTATGAAATGTATACAGCTTTTTCAGAAGACTAACTCATAAGGCAATATCAGAGTTCACTACCCTACTCGCTTTGCAATCTCAAATTCAGCCTGCGCAATTTCAATCCTGGTAAATCTAAACGATCACATCTGCTTTCTGTTTCAGGACCTTCTTGGTTGTGTCTTCTCCACTCTGCAGTGTTTCTTTTGGTATTAGCGACATGAACAATTTCACCTGATGACAAAAAACACAAAGCATTAGATAAACAGAACTAAATAACATTTAACAAGAGATTGCCAAGCAATATGGTCCCCTACCGGTGAAACTCCACCATTGTCAGATTTTTTTTATTTTTTAGCTCACCTGATTGCTCAGGTGAGCTTTTGTGACCGGTCTTTGTCCGTCTTCCGTCCGTCCGTCGTCCACATTTGGTTTGTAAACTCTCTAGAGGCCACATTTTATGTCCGATCTTCATGAAACTTGGTCAGAAGATTTGTCCCAATGATATCTCGATCAAGTTCGAAACTGGGTCATGCTGGGTCAAAAACTAGGTCACTAGGTCAAAAAAAGAAAAACCTTGTAAACACTGTAGAAGTCACATTTCATGCCCAATCTTCATGTAACTTTGTCAAAATGTTTGCCTAAATGATATGTTGGTTGAGTTCAAAAGTGGTTAAGGTCCGTTGAAAAACATGGCCGCCAGTGGGCGGGGCAGTTTTCCTTTTTTGGCTATAGAGAAACCTTGTAAACACTCTAGAAGTCACAATTTTTGCCCAATCATCATGAAAATTGGTCAATACATTGGTTTTATTGATATCTCGGACGAGTTTGAAAATGGTCCAGATCGGTAAAAAAACATGGCCACCAGTGGGCGGGGCATTTTTCTCTATATGTATATAGTGAAAACATGTGAACACTCTAGAAGTCACATTTTTGGCCCAATTTTCATGAAATTTGGTCAGAACATTTGTTTCCTTGATATGAGAGTTGAGTTTGAAAATGGTTCCGGTCAGTTAGATAACATGGCTGCCAGGGGGTGGGGCAGTTTTCCTTATTTGGCTATAGAGAAACCTTGTAAACACTCTAGAAGTCACAATTTTTGCCCAGTCATCATGAAAGTTGGTCAAAACATTGGTTTTATTGATATCTCGGACGAGTTTGAAAATGGTCCAGATCGGTGAAAAACATGGCCGCCAGTGGGCGGGGCATTTTTCTCTTTATGTATATAGTGAAAACATTAGAACACTCTAGAAGTCACATTTTTGGCCCAAATTTCATGAAATTTGGTCAGAACATTTGTTTCTTTGATATAAGAGTTGAGTTCAAAATGGTTCTGGTCAGTTGAAAAACATGGCTGCCGGGGGGGGGGGGGGGCAGTTTTCCTTATTTGGCTATAGAAAAACCTTGTAAACACTCTAGAAGTCACAATTTTTGCCCAATCATCATGAAAGTTAGTCAAAACATTGTTTTTATTAATATCTCGGACGAGTTCGAAATTGGTCCAGATCTGTGAAAAAACATGGCCGCCAGTGGGCGGGGCATTTTTCTCTTTATGTTATATAGTGAAAACATGTGAACACTCTAGAAGTCACATTTTTGGCCCAGTTTTCTTGAAATTTGGTCAGAACATTTGTTTCCTTGATATGAGAGTTGAGTTCGAAAATGGTTCCGGTCAGTTGAAAAACATGGCTGCCGGGGGGTGGGGCAGTTTTCCTTATTTGGCTATAGAGAAACCTTGTAAACACTCTAGAAGTCACAATTTTTGCCCAATCATCATGAAAGTTGGTCAAAACATTGGTTTTATTGATATCTCGGATGAGTTCGAAAATGGTCAAGATCGGTGAAAAAACATGGCCCCCTTGGTGGGGCATTTTCTCTATGTGTGTGTATATATATATATATATATATATATATATATATATATATATATATATATATATATATATATATATATATATATATATATATATATAGTGAAAACATGTGAACACTCTAGAAGACACATTTTTGGCCCAATTTTCATGAAATTTGGTCAGAACATTTGTTTCCTTGATATGAGAGTTGAGCTCAAAAATGGTTCCAGTCAGTTGAATATCATGGCAGCCGGGAGGGGGGAGGGCAGTTTTCTTATATTTATATAGTAAAAAAAGCTTGTGAACACTCTAGAAGTCACAATTTTTGCCCAATCATCATGAAACTTGGTACAGAGATTGGTTTAATATATATCACATAATTAATGCCATAATTATTGCCCTTAACTTGTCCAAATTTTCATTACAAAATCCTTGTAAACACTCTAGAGGTCACAATTTTGTTTCAGATTTTATGAATCTTGGTCATAATATTTATTTTTGTAACCAAAGTTTGATGCTTGGTAAGGGGGGGGGGGGTGGTCAACTTAAAATATAGGTCACCAGGTCAAACCTTACAAAAACAAAAACACTCCATATGCCAGAGTTTTGGTTAAATAATGATGAAACTTGACCAGGATGTTTGTCTGGACAATATCTAGGTCAAGTTTGACGTTTGGTAAAGTTTGAAAGAACCGACTCCTCTCAGGTGAGCGAACTAGGGCCATCTTGGCCCTCTTGTTTAATTTGTTGCCATAGCAACCATAATTATTGACGTAGGACCAAAATGGAATGGTATGCATAATCTACATATTGCCATCTATCCATGTTTTAAGTTTCATGAAAAAATATGAAAAACTTTTAAAGTTATCACAGGATCCAGAAAAGTGTGACGGACAGACTGACAGACAGACGGACAGAGCGCAAACCATAAGTCCCCTCCCGTTTCACCGGTAGCGGACAATAAATACACAACTTGTTATCAAAATATAACATGAATCATAATTGTTTTTAGGTTTGCATTTAATGGTATTTAATGTTTCAGACATTTTTCACATTTATGGATTAAAAGGCAAACATTTAAATTTTATAACAAGGAAATTTCAAACAAAACACAATAAATTCTCACTAGCCTGTGACTGGGGTACTATTTAAACATTGATAACAAACTACTTGAACACAACACAAATTTCCTGTTTAACATCCACAGATTAAGCATCAAATATCACAACAAAAGAGACTTATTCAGTTTGATGAAAAAATGACCCTCCTTAATAACAAAACATGATAAAAATGTCAGTTCATTTAATAACAAGGGACAAAATTGTCACAAAACCAGGTTTTCATTGTGAAAAAAAATCTGATAAAAGGGAGACAACTCAAACTGAACTTTTGAAATGAACAAACAAAATTAACCCCCTTTGTAAGTTTGTTTTAAAATAAATCTATTTTTAGTCGTGGCGGCCTTGACATTGGAGATATTGACGTGATTCTTTCGTGCGACACACCGTCCCATGATGGTGAACAAATGTGCCAAAGTATTTTAAAATCTCATAATGAATGACATAGTTATAGCCCAGACAAGCTCATTTATGGCTATTTTTTACCTTTGAACTCAAAGTGTGACCTTAACCTTGGAGATATTGACGTAATTTTTTTGCGCGACACACCGTCTAATGATGGTTAACAAATGTGCCAAATGATTTTAAAATCTCACAATGAACGACAAAGTTATGGCCCGGACAAGCTTGTTCCGCCCGCCCGCCAGCCAGCCAGCCAGCCCGCCCGCATTCGCCAATCTAATAACCAGTTTTTTCCTTTGGAAAACCTGGTTAAAAATCATCAATCAAAACCTGCTTAATTATAAAGCATTTGACAACACGTTTTATAAATTATATGGAAAAAATGTGTATTACTAACATAGCGTTACAAATACACTTATTATGCCTTTGTAATACATAGGTAGCGGTGGTTAGATCACAAGTTTGAGTCCAGGGGTCGTATTCCAGAAGCATCTTAAGTTAAATTGTATTCTTATCCTTAAATTGGGAAATTTTCTTAAGTGTTTCATTTCATATTGCAGTAGATTGGCATCAAGATATACATTTGAATAACATCATTATGCCCATGTTATTTTAGGAATACCAATAAAACATGTGTTTTCTTATTTAGTAAAGATATACAAAAAAATTTAATTTTGAACTTAAGTGAAATTATTTAAGAAATGACTTAAGATGTTTCGGGAATACCATCCCTGGGGAAGGTAATGATTTATTTTATTTTTTTAAATCTTGCACTTATAATTTTTAAACTTTTACAAATATTATAGTTCTTTTAGTTAAACATTTAATGACATTTTCTTTAAGTTAGACAATCTGCAAACAAGTCGCTTCAAACCTTGAAAGGCCCCCTTGAGCCTTCTATGAGAATGAAATAATGAACACTTGTAGAAATATACCGTAGTTACCAATAAACAAGAAGGCCATGATGGTCCTTAAGTGCTCACTTGAATTCAAAACACACAAATATATGAAGACTTGATTTGGTGACCTAGAAATGTCCCCCCTTAATTCGGATTAGAACTTGGCCTAGATATTGTTAAAATAAACATTATGACCACATTTCAGCAAAATTCAGTCCTAAATGAGGCTTCTAATGTTTTTATAAGATTTATCCCAGTGATTTAGATATTTGACACAATTGATTACCATACATGCTAGTCCCAGATATTGTCAAGATAAACATTGCAACCAAGTTTCATCAAAAAGGAATAATAAATGTGGCTTCTAGGGTGGTAATATTTTTTAAGAAATATTATTTGACCTTCAGATCCATCTTTTGAACAATAATTAAACTTGGCCTATATCTTGTCATGAGAAACGTTCTGACCAAGTTTCATTAAGATTGAGTCATCAATTTTACCATGGTAACAAGGTTATTCTGACTTTTGACCTAGTGCAGGCTATATTGCAAAACATTTGAAAAACTGAGAGAGGACTAGCAATTGTATTTTAGAAAAATAGGACAAAAGTATAAAATGTTAGCCCTTTTGAGATGAAAACAAGGGAAATGTTTTGACCAAGTTTCATTGAAACTGTGTCATGATAATAATTAAGTTTTCTAAGATTTGACCAGGAGACCACAGTATTGTGCCCAACGCAACCAAGATTTGAACTTGGCCTATAAGATTTTGTCAACATAAACAATGTGAGTCATTTTAATCAAGATTCGGTAAAAAATGTGACCTCAGTAGTGGTAACAAGGTAAAAGTTGACACCATATGCTGCATAACACAAGATGACCAACGGAGGACAAGTATAGACTGTCCACAATTAGCTCACCTTAACCCTCACCAGCTCAGAAGCAAAGTGTTAGTGGCTTTATGCAACCAGGACAAAACCAGAACAGCCAGCAAGTTACTTGCAGTGTGTTCAGGTTTTATGCTGCTTGCTGCTCATCAGTATCTTAGGGTTGGAAATAAAGCCTTTAAAACTTTAATCAAGTAAGAGAGGTCTTGATTTTAAATTGATTTAAATTAAGGGGCTACAAACACGTAAAAGCAAATCTAAGTGGTTAAGGGTTGAGCTCTTTATGCTCAGGTGAGATACAATCTAACAGTAATTTTTCCTGCTCCACCTCAACCCACCTGCTCCACAGGTCCCATGCTATCGAAGAGGGGAGGCAACTTGTCCCTATGGAGGTTACCTCCCTTGACAATCTCCTCCAGGACAGCTAGGTGGTTGCTGGGGCTCATCAGCTGCATGGAGACGGACAGGCACTCGTTTATGTTGTACGCCTGCAACCATAGCATGAGCTGTTTGATTGTATGAATTAAGCCATAACTAACCAGATATTGTCAAAAGCGAACAAGATGTGTTTGCGAAACACTATTTCCCTATATATTTGACCTTTGAACTTGAAGGATGACCCTGACCTTCCATCACTGAAAATGTGCAGCTCCATGAGATACACATGCATGCCAAATATCAAGTTGCTATCTTCAATATTGCAAAAGTGTACATTAAATGAGCGATTTTGACCCATATATTTGACCTTTGAAAATGCTGATGACGCATAATTGTTGTTAAGATGACAGTAGTATTTGTTTGTGAACTACATCTTATAAAAAACTGAAATGCCTAGCATTCTAACAATACCAATCAAAATAATAACAGTGTGCTATCAAAAGGTGTTGTATATATATATATTAAGTGGAACCATTGCAGTGGATTCCTGTTGGTAAAATTTGGGTTTGAAATTTGGCCCCATGCCCAATCTCAAAAGGAACATATTTTTCCAGCTGCCTAAAATTCTGTATTTAAGTTCCTTTTCTTTTAAATATAATTTAAACGTTTATTTAAGTTATACTTTAAACATCTACTTAAGTTCCTTATCAAGCTCTTTCAATGGAATATTATTAAATATAATTTTGTTGACCTCCCAGCCTTTAGGCCGACACCATATCCACATTATGGCCAGCTTTAAACCCTTCACCACTTACATATATGTATTTTGACGCATTTGTAGTCACTTAGAAAGTTACATGTAATTAAATACCTTTCTTAGTAAATTCAAGTTTTAAAGGCTTCATTTCCGACCCTTAATTACAGATGAGCAGCAAACAGCATAAAACCTGAACCGACTGCGAGTTACTGTCGGGCTGTTCTGGTTTTATGCTGGTTGCAAAAGCCATTTTCACTTTGCTTCTTAACCCTTTGCATGCTGGGAAATATGTCATCTGCTAAAATTTTGTCTGCTGAATTTCTAAAATTAGCATTTTCTTCGATTTTTTTCAAAGAATACTATCACAATAGCAAAAGGTTTGGATCCTGATGAGACGCCATGTTCTGTGGCGTCTCATCAGGATCCATACTGTTTGCAAATGCCTATAAAATTCGATTCCAGCACTGAAAGGGTTAAGGGGAAAAGAGTTATAACCTGATGAAACCAGCCAGATGGTATGACGATCACCTCCCCTCTTGTCTGGACTACTTCCAAGTGAGAGGCCCTTCTGAACAGTGGATATCTCTCTATATCAACATCAAAGGCATCCACTTCACTGAAATCAAACAGTGATATATGAGCTGCATTCTGGGAAAAATGTGCTTAATGCATGTGCCACCTTGCAAATTAGTTGAATTGATATCACCGCCAAATACATTTTGTTTATGGATGGGTGTAGAACTTAAAGAAAAGGTGTAAATGAAGGGTTGTGCCTGATAATTGAGAACAATTACATCAGGACATTTTGAGAATCCATTTTAGTATGGTAGAATCCTTAACAAAAAGACATATTTAATCAAAATGTGTGATTTTAACCTTTCTGTGTGACTTTGACCATGACCCTAGCAACCTGGATCTTATATTTGGCACTCAGCTAGATAATGGAGAACAATTGTGGACAGTTATTACAGAATCCCTTAATGCATAGTAAAGGAATGACTAAACAAGGGCTGTTTGTAAAACATGCATGCCCCCCATATAAGCTGTCAGTTGTAGTGGCAGCCATTGTGTGAATACCTTTTTTGGCACTGTGACCTTGACCTTTGACCTAGTGCATTGAAAATCAATAGGGGTCATCTGCGAGTCATGATTAATGTACCTATGAAGTTTCATGATCCTAGGCGTAAGCTTTCTTGTGTTATCATCCGGAAACCATTATACTGTGTCAAGTCACCGTGACCTTGACCTTTGACCTTTGACCTAGTGACCTGAAAGTCAATAGGGGTCAACTACGAGTCATGATCAATGTACCTATGAAGTTTCATGATCCTAGGCGTAAGCGTTCTTGAGTTATCATCCGGAAACCATTTTTCTAAGTTGAGTCACCATGACCTTGAGCTTTGGCCTAGTGACCTGAAAATCATTAGGGGTCATCTGCGAGTCATGATCAATATACCTATAAAGTTTCATGATCCTAGGCATAAGCGTTCTTGAGTTATCATCCGGAAACCATTTTACTATTTCCGGTCACAGTGACCTTGACCTTTGACCTAATGACCTGAAAATCAATAGGGGTCATCTGCCAGTCATGTTCAATGTACCTATGAAGTTTCATGATCCTAGGCCTAAGTATTCTTGAGTTATCATCAGGAAACCATTTTACTATTTCGGGTCACTGTGACCTTGACCTTTGACCTAGTGACCTGAAAATCAATAGGGGTCATTTGCGAGTCACGATCAATGTATCTATGAAGTTTCATGATCCTAGGCAAAAGCGTTCTTGAGTTATCATCCGGAAACCATTTTACTATTTCGGGTCACCGTGACCTGGACCTTTGACCTAGTAACCTGAAAATCAATAGGGGTCATCTGCAAGTCATGATCAATGTACCTATGAAGTTTCATGATCCTAGGCATAAGCGTTCTTGATTTATCATCCGGAAACCATTTTTCTATTTCTGGTCACCGTGACCTTGACCTTTGACCTAGTGACCTCAAAATCAATAGGGGTCATCTGCGAGTCATGATCAATGTACCTATGAAGTTTCATGATCCTAGGTCTAAGCGTTCTTGAGTTATCATACGGAAACCGTCTGTTTGACGGACATACGGACATACAGACATACGGACATATGGACGGACCGACATGAGCAAAACAATATACCCCCTCTTCTTCGAAGGGGGGCATAATAATGAATAATCATCAAATGTGTGACCTTTGACCTCAATTTGTGACCTTGACCTTACCCCCCAGGATTATGGGAGTTGAACGTGAAGCACCCCAAGATGATTGAAAACAACTTTGGCAAGTTTCATGGCTCTGGCTCATGTGTTTATGGAGATAAAGCTCTAAGCTTATATCAAAAAGCATCTTTTCAAGATACAAAGGGCCATAACTCTGTTATTAACAGTTGGTGTACAATGCCATTTGGCATGCATCATCCTCTTATCCATATATATACTCATACCAAGCAGAGGTCCAGATAAGGTTTTGTGAAATTCTTAACGTTACTACCAGATTTTCAAAGATAATTCTTAACACTGAAATTTTATTCTTAACGTTACTACTAAGTTTTGGAAAATAATTCTAAACCCCCAATGCTTTGCATTGACCGTTCCAAGGCGGTGACCCCAGCTTAATTCATATTTTGTGTTTATGTTGGTTTGTATTGTGCTGTATTGTGCTGTTTTGTACTGTTTGGGCAATCGGTCACTTGCCTTAAATAAAGGACCAACTAATTGTTTATAAGGAGAATTCAATACTGCTCCAGCAGCTGGAGTTTCACTTCTTTATATTAACTTTTCTAAATGAACTAAAAATAAATAATAATGGTTATTTTCATGCAAAAAATCAAAATAAGCATACTAGCAACTTAATTTAAACGAGTTCAACAGTGTCTATTCAGTCTTATACAATTTTATTTTTCAAATACCTTCATATGCCCAAACTGTGCTTAGATTGCATGCCTTCAAAGAATTTTTACATATTTCACAATTAAAACAGGTCTCCCCTTCAATCTTTTCAACTATTGGCCACAGGAATTGTCCCTTCCACTCGTTCAATGATTTTTTGTTTAAGTTTGGACCCATCGCGTCGCGTTTTTTAAGCTTTTCCGACTGTTTAGGCAACTAAACATACAAAATCGTATAAGATCTTTTCTATAATGTCTTACTTAACATTCAACTTCGGCTCACTTTGCGTACAATATGTTAAAAGCGTGTTTTTGCACGCTTTGCAGTTTTTTAGGACACTCTCTGGGCGCCGCCATTGTTTTTTGACAGATAGACTGTACACGCTGCTTTTATTGGAAAAAATGCGCTTTGTTAAACAAAACCGATAACCATTTTATATAAGCACCAAAAAGATCTTTAATGCGTGAAAAGAACTAAAAAAAAAATCTATACAAACCAATGTAAAGATAATATTCGTAATTTGATTTTGTAATTCTTAATGGTACGACAAGATTTTAAAATAAATACGTAACAGACTTGAAAATAATTCGTAATTACGAAAATACGACACTTATCTGAGGCTCTGACGAAGTTTCAATGAAATCTGCCAAAGCACTTCCAAGATATGGCTCCGGACACAAAAGTGCCTGCCGGCCGGCCGGAAAGACAGACATACAACGCCAAAACAATATCCCTCCGCCCATGGCGGGCGATAAAAAGTGTTGTCCCAGATTAGCCTGTGGAGTTGGCACAAGCCAATCCTCTTTTGTTGTATCTTTCATTTAAAGGAATTCTCTGTTTAGAAAAAATCTTGTTGTCCCTAATAAACCGATCTTGGACAACACTTAATTCACATACATTTAACCCGTTTTAACAGAGAAAGACTGATATCCATGGGTAGTACAAGGGACAAAATTGTCACAAAACCAGGTTTTCAATAAAAAAAAGGCTGATAAAGGGAGACAACTGCAACTCAAAATGTGCATTGCTACTGATTGTTCATCACAATTACCCCCCTTGTTTCAAAATCAATCTGTTATTCGACCCTGTGACCTAGTTTCTGACCCTGCATGATCCATATTCGAACTTGACCTAGATATTGTCTAGATACAACTTCTGACCAAGTTTCGTAAAGATCGGATGAAAACTATTTGAATTAGAGAGCGGACAACATGCTTTATGTTTAAAACGCACTAAGTGACCCCGTGACCTAGTTTTTAACCCGGCATGACCCATATTTGAACTTGACCTAGATATTGACTAGATACAACTTCTGACCAAGTTTCGTAAAGATCTGATAAAAACTATTTGAATTAGAGAGCAGACAAGCTTGTTCCGCCCGCCCACCAGCATTCCCCAATCTAATAACCAGTTTTTTCCTTCGGAAAACCTGGTTAAAAAGCTCAAATGATAATTCAAGACTTCAGCTGTACTTGATAATAATAACAGTTTTCACATCATATACAAAAGTTATATGCTGAACAGTGGGCATTTTAATTACCAATATTTCATAACAGACAGATGTTCAATGTTCTAAAGACTGTTATCATGCTGAATTTAATTATACAACACAATTATTTATAATTCTTGTTATCTGTAAAACTGTTGAATGATGTCTGCCATTTATAAAGAAATATTATCTACTCTAGGAACATGTTACACACAATACATACAACATTTCAACAGCTGTTATTTTATCATACCAGCAAAAGATAACAAGGCTATTGTAAAGCAATATGGTCCCCTACCAACTCCACCATTGTCAGAAATTCCACAAATTTAAGATTATTTTTTTGAGGGGTTGCCATAGCAACCACATTTTTTGACGTTGGAACAAAATGAAATGACGTGCATAATGTCCATATTGCCATCTATCCATGTTGCAAGTTTCATGAAAAAATATTGAGAACTTTTAAAGTTATCGCAGGATCCAGAAAAGTGTGACAGACAGACAGACTCACAAAGCGCAAACCTTAAGTCTCCTCCAGTGAAACCAGTAGGGGACAAAAACTATTGTGATAGGATGTACAAATTACTGTTAGAAAATTCCATATAAAGTAGGAGGGTAATGTTTATCAAGTCTCAAACTATGAAACCGTCTCTTTAACAAAACATGAAACAAAATATAGTTCTTATTTTTACAGTCTAATCTTGGAAGGTAAGGCAAGAATAATATTACATGTACTTTAGTTTGACTTCAAAGTGCTCAGAAAATAAAAAAATATATGAGTCGTGTTCTGAGAAAACTGGGAATAATGCATGTGCGTAAAGTGTCGTCCCAGATTAGCCTGTGCAGTATGCAAAGGCTAATCAGGGACAACACTTTCGGCTTTTATGACATTTTTTGTAAATAATGAAGTCTCTTCTTAGTAAAAATCCAATTTTGGCGAAAAGTGTCGTCCCTGATTAGCCTGTGTGGACTGCACAGGCTAATCTGGGAAGACACTCTACGCACATGCAGTATGCCCAGTTTTGTCCGAACGCGACTCATATATTAAAGGAAGAATCACAAAAACCAGATCTTTAAAGGTAACATAAATATTTGCAAATAGGAAGTCTACAAAGTTTGCCAAACTAGAGCTGGTCTAGAAAGTGATGACTTCATACTGATGCTGCAAATTATTATAAACATACTATAGGCATTTTAATAATTTAATCTTTAATTTATTTGAGCATGATTGCATCAAAAGCTTAAGTCTTACTGAGAAACTCTCGAGTCTGTTTCCTGGGTAAAAACCAGAAGTTGTTATCTATGGTTCCAGAAGATCTTGAGAACGCTCCCAGACTGGGGATCAAACGTGTCGTGTTTTGTGAAAATTGGGCAAAATGCATGTGCGGAAAGTCTTGTCAAAGATTAGCCTGTACAGTCCGCACAGGCTTATCAGGGACGACACTTTCCCCTTTAATGTTATTTTTGGTTTAAAGGAAGTCCCTTTTTACCGAAAATCTAGTTTAAGCGGAAAGTGTTGTCCTTGATTAGCCTTTGCAGACTGCACAGGCTAATCTGGGACGACACTTTATGCAAATGCATCATGCCCAGTTTTATCAGGACACAAAAAACATCCTGATTGCTTCGACTGTATAATTATCCACTAGCTATGATAAGGTATATCAAAAGCTCAGGATACCATGGTGTAGTGGATATGGTGTCCTCCTAATGGCCGGGAGGTCACTGTTTCAATCCCCACTGTGGCGTTTTTTATTTCTCTGCCAAAGACACCAAGTACTGGTTCAACGCAGGAAACGGCCTTGAAAGCATTAATATGGGCCCTACACTAACGATGCAATGGAGCTTGAATAAATAGGTTTAACCCTTTGCATGCTGGGAAATTTGTCCTCTGCTAAAATGTTGTCTGCTGAATTTCTAAAATTAGCATTTTGTTCGATCTTTTTTCAAAGAATACTATCAAAATAGCAAACAGTTTGGATCCTGATGAGACGTTACCTTCTGTGGCGTCTCATCTGGATCCAAACTGTTTGCAAAGGCCTTCAAAATATCGGTTCCAGCACTGAAAGAGTTAACTTAAATGGGAATACAGTTGAATGATTCAGTATTCAAGTGTATCCCATCCTCATGCTGGATTTAACCCATTTATACCTGGTGGACCCTCCCATACTTCTAAATTGGATAAATTTATTTCCAAAATTAAGGATGTCTAGTATATTAATTTCTATATTTAGAATATTTCTTATAGAAATTCCTTTAAGCAAACAGCGCAGACCCTGATGAGACGCCGCATCATGCGGCGTCTCATCTGAGTCTAAGCTGTTTGCCATGGCCTTTTTTCTAGATGCTAGGCATAAAAGGGTTAACATAATAACACCCTATCTGATTAGTTTGAGTGTATTCAACAATGTTGAAATACACCTTACACATGCAGTGTATTGACATCATTTGTTTCATTTAAATAACGTCATTTGATGCTTAAATGTTATGTTCAGCCGTTTTCTTTAGTTTTCTTTTGACATGATGACAGCAAAATGACAAACAATAATGGGGTATAGACTTCAAGGTAATTATTGACCAATGATATGTTTATTTATTTGGAATAAAAACCTTGACCACTCACCAAGTTTCGGTGATTTTCTAAGCCTTGCTAAATAAAAGTATCCGTATTCAACACTTACCTTGTATTCTATATGAATGTACATTGTGATTATACACAGTTACCCTATTCATGGCACCTCAATACTACATGTACTATATTTCCATTAGAAATATTTTAATACCTTGATCTTCCAAATATGTTAAAATTTAATGCTTGTGTTTTAAATTCATGTAACATCAGGGTCATGTACAACATTTAATGTAAATTCTATCTAGAAAATGTTCTGAAGAAACAACATACTGACTTTATAAAACAGAACAACTAATAAGGTGCTTATTTACATACACAACATAATTCTGCAACACCAATTAGAGAACTAAATATATGTATTGTTTACACAAAATAAACAAAACTCAAGGTGTCACATTATGTCACATAATACGTTCTCATCCTAAATTAACTTTTAAACATAGTTAAAGTTATAAAGGACTTTAATTGAATGGTTACTTCTAATACTCACAGGCCTTTTCCTGGCCATTTTGGGGAAAAACTGGAATTTTTGGATTGGCAATTTTTTAGCCTGAAAAGTCCACTTATTCTGGAAAAATATTAATAACTCATAAGAAAACCAAAATCATATAAATTATATTTTTTTATTTTGTTAGATGTTATTTAATTAAAATTGAGAAATAATATTCATTTGACACTTTTTCTACAAATAAAAAAACAATTGAAAAATGGGTTTTTAAAAAATAAATTTTGATTTTTTTTTCAACATTTTCTTTGGAAATTGGTCAGTTTATCAGACCTGTAGATACTCCAGGAAAAGGCCTTACTCAATTATGTCAAAACCCTGTCAGTTGCTTTGATTTCATTTCATACAACATAAATATGTGCGGCGCACTTGGAAAACGGGTCTTCATGCATGTGAGACATGTCTTCCCAGATTTAAGCAGTCTGCACAGGCTAATCTGGGACAACAATGTCCTTTTATAGTATATTTTGTTTGAAGGAATTATCTTTTTAGTGAAAATCCAGTTAAAGCAGAAAGTGTTGTCCCTGATCACCAGTAGCCAGTGCAGACTGCACAGGCTGCTCAAGGACCACACTTTACTCACATGCATTAAGCATCATTTTCCCCAAGCAAGGCTCAATTCTAGGAGTAAAAGCATGTTTGAGAACCTGTTGTACTTTCTACATTCTAAAGGAAAGCCACATTTGAGATCTGGCACGATATAGAGAAACTGGTCCTGCCCTGGTGGGTACAGCTTGTAATAGAGAACAATAGTTTATGTACAATAAACTCAAAAGACATACAGGGCATTTGCTAATTATATTATTTTTTTATTCATATGTCAGATAAAATTATTATTCTCAAAATTGGATGAGCATGGGTGAGGACCTTTCTTTTATTCTATAATAATGAATGGAAAAAAGGTACTTAGGTAGGCCCTAACCTGAAATCAAAGTACATGTACTGTGATTGTTGAAGATTTAACCTGTTGACCTAGTTGAAAACTTCTGACACAACACTCCTTCATTTGGATGCATACAAATTCACCGAATGATAATAGAGGATTCCTCTTCCATTCACCACATGAATACAGATATAACATACAGTTCCATATTGATTTATAGATAAAATGACTTAACATCCATATTAAGAAATGTGGCATACAAAGTACATTTTTATATAAAAACTATGACCCAGAGAAGGCCTTTCATAACAGACAACACCTAAAAGGTTATAATAACACGGGAGATGTGTCCTAGCAGTGACCATAAAAAGTAAACTGATTTATTACAGTAATACTACTACTGTTTTACTTATTAGTCCTGTACAATGTTTAAACAACAGGTAATTCAAGTTGTTAGTAATTCAAGATATTTCTTCCAAATGTTATCATACATGCCAGAAATTTTCGGGTCCAAATCGGGACAGTCCATTAAAAATGTCGAGGCATTTGACCAAAACGCAGGACACCTAAAACGATCAATCATGCCACCTTTACTGAAGTCAGTAATCAGCTAATTACTTACAAAACCTCATATTTCTGGCAAATATTGACGATAAATGTGTTTAGAATTGCATGAACACAGACGTTCTCCATTTTCCGGAAGTAAACAAACATGTGCACTATGCGAATGAATCCATTTGGGACTAAGGCAACGTTCAACGGGATGTGCGCACATCGAGCACTGTTTTTATTCAACCAATCATCCATTAACTCTAAATTAAGATTGATGCAATATGTACAAATAATTTTCTGAAAATCAATCAAAAACGAAAGTAAATTTATGTCTCTGGTATCGGGCAGCGCTCGAGTTGTTTGACATATAATACACTGAATAGCGCGTAATAATAGTATCTTTGGACTTGATTTGGGCCTTGAAATACATTGGGCCTTGAAATACAAAAGCAATCTGCGTAATGCACTACGATGCATCTATCACTAGCAATTAACGACCCTGATCATAAAAATACTCTGGTGTGAATGCCTGGTAAAATCAATAATTTGCCGATATATCGCGGATAAGGTGTCAAAAACAACACTGGATCACTCGACTAGTAGATATGGTTTGTTAATAGGGGGCAATAAAGGGATTAGCGATGGTAATTAAAGCCAGACGGAGCTTGAATAGGGAATTTTATTGTGAACTTATAGAGCGTATATCGTTTTGTACGAATGTCGGGACAAATAGTGTCACATCGGGACATCGGGACAAACACCCCAAAAGCAGGACTAACCCGCCAAGATCAAGACGTCTGGCATGTATGATGTTATTTTGTTTTATCATCAAGAAACTATCAAAATTTAAGGCTGTTATTATTTGGTATTTATTATAAAGGCAGGAGGTACATGTATTAATTACTACACTATAATAGCATGTAAGCTGAGGAAGGCTTTTTAGTGGAAACACTTGTGATATTTAAACTTTACTAAATATAAAATGGAGTGACCATGTCACAGTTGTGATAACATTCAAATATCTAATTAAAAATTGTTCTACTTCATGACCTATATGATACACAATCTGGGAAAACAGGGCTTAATGTATGAGCATAAAGTGTCGTCCCAGGTGATCGCACAGGCTAATTAAAGACAATACTTTCTGCCTAGACTGAATTGTCATTTAGAAGAGACTTCTTTGAAATAAAAAATTCCATTTGAGGAGAAAGTGTTGTCCCTGATAAACATTAAGAACATGCATTAAGAACCGTTTTCCCAAAGCGATGTTCACATTAAAGTCTGTTATATCTCAGAAACATGAGTAACCTTCCAGTGTTTCGCGCCACAGACATTGTACTTCTTCGACTTATATATATATATATACCCTTTTCCACATAAATACATATTTTTACGTATTTGAAGTCCCTCAGAAAGTTATATGTAAAGACATTTCTTACTAGATTCAAATTTTAAAGGCTTCATTTCCAACCCTTAGATACTGATGAGCAGCAAACAGCAAAAAACCTGAACAGACTGCAAGTTACTCGCAGGTTGTTCTGGTATTATCTAGGTTGGCGCTAAGGAAAAAAATTAGTAGCCAAATTTCAGCACTACAATAACGACCCACATTATAACCTTAATTGCTCAATGAACGACATAATCATTATCATGAATCTTATATTATATAGGTATCAACAATGACTGTATTAAATTATCAATGAAGTCACATTTAAATAAATTATTTGTTTCCTGCAATCAAATAATTTCATGTTTTTTTTAATTTTTCATTTATATTTATTTTCATGCACTGGCATAAACGGTATACATTGTACAATGTTAGAACTTTCAGATATGCCCAGGTCTTTGATTGGGTGGGTCTTGCGTAACTCCTATTCGCCACCCCCCCCCTTCTCCCAATAATTTTGCAGTAGTCTGGTGCTTCTTGATTCTTGAAAAATACATTTACTGCAATGTATTCTTGAATTGACATATTTTTCCATAGTTGCAATACAAAATTTATTCAAACGTACTGGTAAATTTGTAAGTCTTAAATACTGCATGTACTGAACGGCTAGGCTATATTTAGTTACACATTGTCTGTTTTAAAAAAAGCATGCTTTGCATGCGTAGAACTTGGCATTGCAGACGACAGCAATAATTTTGCGCTCTTTCTTATAACACGGGTTTTACATGGCATACCGGTATTAGTGCATAGTGAATAGTTATTATCACGTGGCTGTAGAAAAACGGTGTAAATCAGTTTTAACAATAGACATGATAAAATATACATGCACTGGATTCAATTTGTTACCTCATCAAATTATTAACGGGTTTTGTTTTTCACAACTTACTCGCCGTAAGTAATTTTACACTGCTCACCAATTGCAATTAACTTCTCATAATTAATGATTGTTTACAGTTCGGTAAATAGGTGTGATGATGATGATGCCCGAAACCGGATTAATGTACTGCTTTATTTACCGGTTTTATATCACGTATTAATTCTACAACTGTGATTCATTGTTAATAAACCTGCGATAAACGCTTACTCTGTGACACACGTCAATCAAAAATAATAGTCACTATATAACTTCGCTTCCATAAACATTCTTGTAACCGATTGTACGTTAAATATCACAGTTTGGCGACTGGAAAGTTACCCGAAAATTCCCCGTGATGCATCTGGCAGCATACATGACTGTGTTATGTGGCTTGAATATACGATCCGGTTATCTCTTATCAATGGACTATCTATTACCACCTGGAGTTTTATGGCGATTACATTTGGAAATCGGTATCGAGTTCTCTTTAAAAGTAAGGAATATTATATACTTATAGAGAAATATCAGGGGTTTTTGCAATCGCCATTTTCATTCACATTTTAAACTTTAATCGCCAGCTGAAAGATTCAATCGCCTTTGGCGATTTTGGCGATCGGAAACGCTAACATAGTATTATGCTGGTTGCAAGAGCCATAAGTTACTCGCAGGTTGTTCTGGTATTATGCTGGTTGCAAGAGCCATAAGTTACTCGCAGGTTGTTCTGGTATTATGCTGGTTGCAAGAGCCATTTTCAATTTGCTTCTTTTGGGGGAAAGGGTTAAGGTCCACTATATCTGGGATAATTGACAATGCAATTCGCCCTACCTTCCAGTGTTTCGCGCCCCAGAGCACTGCGTTCACCGCTGTCCAGTTGTACGGGTCCATGTGTAGGAAGGACCGGGAATGTTGCCCACCCCACAACAACATGGAGTCCCAGGGACGTATCTCAGGGGGGAATAGCGAGAACATGTTCTCATCTAGAAGGTACTGAAACAAATATATGAGCTTTGTTCTGGGAAAACTGGGCTTAATGCATGCACATTAAGTGTCATCCCAGATTAGCCTGTGCAGTCAGCACAGGCTTATCAGGGAGAACACTTTTAGTTTTTAATGTATTTTTTCGTTCAAAGGAATTCTTTTCTCAGCGAAAATCCAGTCAAGGCAAATAGAGTTGACCCTGATCTGGGAAACGCTTTTGGCACATGCATTAAACCTAGTTGCAATAATTCAACTCTCAGCTTTATAACCCAAAGGGTTGCGGCTCTGGGAGCACGTTTATATGCACTAGCGTTAAACCCTGTATACCCAGAAAGAGGCCTGTGTATCATCTAATAAATTCTAGAAATGATACTCCTTTTTCATTGGCTAAGCCAGTTCATGTTAAAACCATGTTTTTTTTCTAAATTAATTAATTAACAAAAGCTGTCTCCATAGGATGACATATGCCCCCAATAAACGCTTTGATAGAAGTTATTGAAATGCACTAAGTGAGCCCGCGACCTAGTTTTTGATCCGGCATGACCCATATTCGAACTTGACCTAGATATTGTCTAGATACAACTTCTGACCAAGTTTGGTAAAGATCGGATGAAAACTATTTGAGTTAGAGAGCGGACATGAAAAGTGCGACAGACTGACTGACGGACAGTGCGAAAACTATATACCCCCTTTTCTTCGAAAGAGGGTATACAAATTAAAATATATGCAAAAAATAATTTAATTTGTATCAAACAAATCCAGAATTAAACCACATCAACTGAATACATACATCCAATTTAATGACCATTTAATGACTATAAAACCAAATACGAGTCATATGCCATATGCTGCTAAGTAAAGTGTAGCTCCGGACCAGGCTGGGCATAAGTGTAGTCTTATCAGCTTTTCTCTCCAGACTGTGGAAGATGGCCTGCAGGGGCTACCCTTGCCCCATATGGCATATGACTCATTTCCGCATAAAACTGGTCATATACAGTCAATCTTGTGCTTGCGACCACTTGAATTAAGCGACTTTTGTCTTATGCAACCACTTTAAATCCCGCCTGAGCGTTTTAACTATATTTTCATATTGTATTAAGCGACTTTTGTCTTACGCGACCAGCGACCACTGATTTTAGTGTATTTTGATGCCCAAGTCTTAATTAAGCGACCGCTTTAAGGTAAAAGTGGTAAATCTGTTGACCGTTCAGGAACAAGTCAGTGTTGATTGTTTATCTAAGCCGATAACATGAACGATTAAACCTTTGTTATGTTTTCACACCAGCCATTTTCCTTTGTCTTGATGACCGGTTCTGGCCGGTGTTAATGCTGACTGCGTATCAATTTTTGGTGTCGAATAATACAGTGAGGTATTGCCAACGGTCTACGGGTTAAAGAGTTTACTATCTGGGACGTTAAGTGACAAATTTGATCGCCGCTTTTATTGCAGAAACAATGCACCGACACGACAAACATTTTCACAGTGTTCTCGAGAGGTGTAAAAAATAAACTATTAATCGGTAACATGTAGCGAAATCTGTTCATTAAAAATGTAATTGTTATTATGCTAATTAGTTTGTGTTAGCAAATTTTCCCATCAGGCGTGTTTATTTAGTTTTCAATCAAGGTGTTTTATTTATTTCCCTATGTACCATAATCAAGTCAGATATATATACCAGTAAGCTTGCATGCAGAAATTAAAATGTCAAAACGGAAAGTATTAACGCTGAATGAGAAAATTCAGGTATTGGAAGTGTCGAAGAATAAAAGTGCACGTAAATTTAATCGCGAATGAGTTTGGAGTCGGAAAAACCCATTCTCCGTGCAAACCATTTACTTTGTATGAAGAATTGGAGAGAACAAATACAACTTATTTTAAGTAAAAAATTGTTTTTATTCATTTTATTTATATCTAGATTCATTTGATTACAAAAGCTGAAATCGCTGTGTCAAAAGGAGATAATCCTATATCTGGATTTAAAATCAAAGGTCCGCATTCATCCCAAATGGCCTTTTTTTTAAATTTAAAGACCATTTTATTAAGAGACCACTTTTGGTTACTCCCTTTAGTGGTCTCTAAATACAAGATTGACTGTAAATATCTAAACTACAAAAGCCCTCACATTTGAACCCACAAATGCTCGGAGTCTGGGGTTTTGTATGAGGAACAGCTCATCCTCCAGGTATACCCAGCTGGTTGGGTCTGTTGTCTGGTCCAGCAGCCTGACAAAGTCTGACAGTGGTTTGACCTGTGCTACACTCTCATTGAGACGACCCTGAAAGATGGATAGTTTTGCTTGATTTATAATTCTTTAATTTACAACATTTTCATAATATTTCAATCCATACAAAAGGAGTGCCGCAATTAATCTGTTTAATGGACACCCTCTTCAGACCAACATAAATATTTTCCAGACACCCAGATTTTCCCCAATAATTAACGACTGTGTATTTTCAAACACTTGCATTTTGATCATTAATCAATCTATTTGCATTAATCAGATGACACATAACACACGTGTTTAACAACCTGACAAGGGTCATTAAACCATAGATGTCACTAGACCGTTCCATTTGCTTAATTTGGGTCAATACCGGTAGGTATGTATACCACTTTATATATATGCCATTATGCCGATAGACAGTGGCTCCACCCGATAATTAATGAAGTGATCACAGAAAAAGAAACAATTAGTTCTGATAAGTGCATTCACAGTTTTTGGTGTGAATCAATTCAGGAAAACTATATGATGTTAATTATTACCAAATAGATAAATTTGATATTGATTGATTATTAAAATAAGTGTTTTATTCATAAGTGTCAATTCTGGATTTGATTATATCTACAGCTATATGCTCCTGCTTTCATTTGGTCAATTGGCACAAATTAAGAGTAATTAAGGTATATTGAATAAGCAAAGTTGACAAACCGAAGTTTTTATTTACAGTAAATTAAAATTTATAATTACAACCAACTTTTTTTTTAACATACAATAGAAAATGTATAATTACTAACTTTAAAAAACTATCTCTAAATGTACAAATATTCAATTGTATACAGGCTTCTCATATAAAACTAAGTTTGTGGATGCGGGACGTAATTTTTTTGTTAAATAATTATATGGACCATGCAAGTAATGTTTTTCCTCTATTCAGAGAGCAAAATAAATATCAACAAGGGCTGTTTGTAAAACATGCATGCCCCCCTTTAGGGCTGTCAGTTGTAGTGGCAGACATTGTGTGAATAAGTTTTTTGTCACTGTGACCTTGACCTTTGACCTAGTGACCTGAAAATCAATAGGGGTCATCTGCCAGTCATGATCAATGTACCTATGAAGTTTCATCATCCTAGGCCTAATAATTCTTGAGTTATCATCAGGAAACCATTTTACTGTTTTGAGTCACTGTGATCTTGACCTTTGACCTAGTGACCTGAAAATCAATAGGGGTCATCTGCCAGTCATTATCAATGTACCTATGAAGTTTCATGATCGTAGGCGTAAGCATTCTTGAGTTATCATTCTGAAACCATTTTACTGTTTTGAGTTACTGTGACCTTGACCTTTGACCTAGTGACCTGAAAATCATTTGGGGTCATCTGCCAGTCATGATCAATGTACCTATGAAGTTTCATGATCCTAGGCCTAAGCGTTCTTGAGTTATCATCAGGAAACCATTTTACTATTTCGAGTCACTTTAACCTTGACCTTTGACCCAGTGACCTGAAAATCAATAGGGGTCATCTGCCAGTCATGATCAATGTACCTATGAAGTTTCATGATCCTTGGCCTAAGCGTTCTTGAGTTATCATCCGGAAACCATCTGGTGGACGGACGGACCGACCGACATGTGCAAGGGGGGCATAATGATTCAATTACTACATGTATAAACAATTACAGATATTTTACGGCCCATTCAAATTTAACGATAACTGTCATACCTTCACAGTTCGCATCAGTACGTTCTGTGAGCCATAGTGTGTCAGAAAGAACTCTTTGTTCCACGTTCTATAGGCCTCCCAGAATGGAATTATGTCTGTGACAATCACAGGCCTGAAACAAATACCTGGTATACTATACAAAGTACTTGCATTATTTTTTTCACCATTTTGGGAATGGCGCTGGGTCCCTTTGGATTGGGAACAATCCTGTTGTTTTGACTAAAATTGGGAAATTGGTGGTGTTCTTTATGCTAGCAAGTATTAAACATTGAAAATAAGTGTTTTTCAAAAGTGTTTTCAATATCCATTTACTGTGATTGAACGCATAAGTTTTTGAGATTGGGGCCCAAAATGTGACCAAAATAAAACACTGAACTGTCTCACCATTTTGCATCGTACAGTTCCCTGAACTCGCTCAGTGATAGTAGCGATCTCTTCTCCACACTTCCCATGGACTCGCTATACCCATAATGCCTCAGCATGTTCTCTCGTTGTTTTCTTAATCCCTCATATCCTGAATGTATGGCTGCCTTGAAAAGCGGGCAGCCATTCTGGCAATGTTGTCATGGTGATTTGGAGAGTCTTCCAAGCAGAAAACAAAAGTCAGAGCTACCACTGATAGTACTGTCACTGAAATACATGAACAAAATCAGAAATTAAGATCTGAAATAAGTTTTACTGCTTTATAGTTTTATGGCTTTGCCAACAGTAACTTGATACTAGTAAATTCTCATTGCAGAAATTAAAAAGCACTTGAATTGTTTCACATATGGTACTAGGTTAGTTTGTAAAAGACTTCATTATTTTAAAGTTTGTTGAAGATTTTAAATAGTTTTTTAATGTCCTTACAATAGTTATAGAAACTAACTTTTTAGGGTCAGTGGTTCCCCGTCTTCTTTATGCTTTTGTTGCCCATTCAAGAGAAAGAAGCCCAAAAACCAATTAAGACACTTTTTTATATATGTATTTTTGGCTCATAACACATGTCATAGAGAATATTTGTTGGATTTGGTGGAATATCAATTTTAATTCGAGAATGATCATATAAAATGATATTTGGCGCAACTCGTGAAAAAATGTTGTTTTTATGATCACGAGTGAAATAAAGTCGATATTCCACCAAATCCAACACATTTTCCAGTTTGGCGAAGCTAGTTTACAACAGCGAGAATATCAGTGAAAAAACAGCCATGATCGTTTCATAGTTTGCATGTTCCCCTATTACTACACGCACGGACGATGACATGGGAACCAAAATAAATAATTTGAGATTCTTTTGTTTTTGTCCATCTGTTCAAGCACAGCTGATTATTGGCACATTTTTAGGATGCACACAAGTTCAGACATTCTGATCTTGCGAAATAAATACGGAAATCAAATGATTTTTTAAAATTCAAATATGATTTTAAAGGAGTACGACAGACTACCCTGGCGCAAGAACAAGGAGTCCAAGTCTTATTTTAAGGAGTCTGGGACTCCCAGACTTTTGTTAGTGTCGAAAGCTGGCTTACGACTGAAGCTTCTCATACCAAATCTAACAAATAAAGAGGGAAATTACAATAATGAAGTTGGTAAAAATAATATTTGGGCTTTTGCAGAACTGTGTTTATAAAACCTAATAACTGCAAATTCTTACCAATAAATATAAGGAATGGCATAAGAGGGGAAAGGACATGTAAACCATTGATGTAAGCCAAGTCCCAAAAGCTGGTGTTCCATTTCTTTGAGCGGTATTGATGCAGACGATGATTGCGTTGTTCTGGAAACTTGTGGGTATATGGTGGTTTGCAGACGATTTGCTTAGAGACTCGCTTCATATTCACAATTTATTGCAGCCTGTCTAAAACAATAATATTTTGCAGTTCTATTAAAAACGACAATAATCTGTTTATATTATATACTAATAATATTGTCCGAATTTTCTCATCCGGAATGAAACCAAATACATTTTCATTTCAAATAAATAAACACATCAAATAAATTATAAAAAATACAACATAAGAGAATTCCAAAGGGTATTTTATCACAGAGAAAATAAATTTCTTACAATAATGACGGCTAGTTTCGTAGAAAAATAACCTGCAACATAGCAGACAACTTTCTTCTGCAAAACTTCCGGTTTGAGTTGCTGGTCTTGGGTCACGTGACTTACACACACAAAATACAGCCATATTGGTTCGAGCTTCGTGTTCAAAAGAACAATTAAATATTTTATCGAACTGCAACTCGCACAGACACAAGGTAACATTGGCATCGATTGATTCTAGTTGATAAGAGTTGAATCTCCTCAAATGTTATGTTGTCTGGCCTGCATCATTTTGCATTTTGAAAACACAACGAAATAAAAGATGCACTCTCGCAATGTCAACAACGTGAACAACTCGACAAAACCATATTGCTTGAGCCAGTAATTAAAATTCGAAGCTAAATAATCTCTCCTATATAAAAGATTTAAATGATTCTAGGCTATTGTTATATTTTGTTAAACTAACTGAATGGTAACCGTTGACATTTTTTAGTGGAATCAACAACAAAGAATGAAAGTTGGCTAGTTCTTCTTGAATGCTCTGAGCTTTTATGAGTACATACGTACAGCTCATAGTTCTTCTTGGTAAAATTAAATTCAATGTAAAAAAATAATGTCTCACATATGTACTAGTCTCATTTATAAGACGCGCAAAGAATTTAGAGATACTTTTTATATGGGCTAAATTCTTTGGAACGTCTCATCGTTGAAGGATGTGGTGGAAACCAGAAAGTTAAATTTTCATCAATTTGCGTAAACTTGCAAAATAACATTACCAACTCATTCAGTTTTAATTCAGAAGTCCATTTTTACATCAAATATCGTCGATTCGAAGTTAGAAAGGCATAAATTCTTCAGTTAAACTTCTGCTTAAATCTGCAAAACAATTACTGACCTGTAGCCATGTCATGAAACTGAATTAAATATGAACCAATCAGAAGAAGGCATTACGGTGTAAGGTGTACGCGTAATTTTATTTAACATGAGCTTTTAACACCGACTTTTACCTAACTAGATCTAGTATGCTAATCTTTGTCGATTTAATAAGCATATGTTCAAAACAGATATGGTGCAGTTTCTATTCACTGTTCTAAGTTTCAGTGAGTGTTTATGGATGTCTTTTTCGCACCTCTGTCTGTGTTGTTTTATGTACTTACATTCTACGTTACATAGGACGGTATACTGTACGATCTGTATCAATCTTATTTATGTACAGTATAAAAATAAAAGATGTAATTTATTTCAGAACCTTTTTAATTAGTCAATTTAGAAAAAAACAATACTAAATTAATCCAGAAAAGTATAACATCGGTTTACTATGTAACGCGCTGCACCACAACAGACGAACGCAAACTGTATTTTACGCTGTTTATTCTTCCGCTTTAAACCAGATGCTTTACATCGAGGTCGTGTTATCGATTTATATCTACACAGCAAGCGAATCGAGAGATATTGAAAATTGAATAGTGGTTGGATTTAAATTGCTCAGGCGTGTAAAATTCAAAGTGTCATTACATAATTTTTACGGAACATTATCGAGAAATGAATTATCTACACAGGTATGTAAATATTATTGCAATCCTTTGATATTAAGTGTCTTATATCGGGGCTTGAATGTTGCGCTCAAAATCCTTGTGCAACAATATAGACAAAGAAGGAAAAAATTCCAACACAAATCGAATGGTTCAGCCGTTGGACGCTCCAAATATTACCTATATAAAAAGTAGCTTAATATTTGAGAGCGTCAACAAGTTGGACTAACATATGTACATAAAATCGAGTTAAATCAACCTAATACATTGTTACAAACACAATACCTGTTGCAATCGACATCAATTTGCATGCATTTTGTTGAGAAATGCTCAAAACATAAACTTGATAACAAATCGTTCATGGCGGAAGTTGTGAATTGTCGATTAGAGCAAAGCAAAAGAAAAGGTTACACTGCACAAATTGTTTTAACTGTAGTATCTGACGATGTCTTGTGGTAGCAGTTGAAATTGTATTGCCCCGCATAACAGTGTAGTTTGAATTATGACACATTCTTATTACTGTATTCTCGCTGCGATCGGATAAGTGGCAGAGTCCGTGCTTTTAGATACGGCATTGTATAAACAGTTATTGCGCTGTATGCTAATTGAACTGAAAATCCGGAAAAAATCTGGATGTAGTGTCGGGTGTTCTTACATGCTTAGCAAGTCTACCGCCCTGTTATGTACTCTGCGGTGCATTGACAAAGGGATTAACACGTGCGAATGTCTTTGATAAGGCAATAGGCCATTTCAGAGCTGATGAAGGTACTGATTATCGAGGGGTAGATAAAGCTATTGCTGAAAGGGGTTGCCTAGAGATAAGGCTGTAGTATGGAATACTTAATAAATATTATTTTTTTTTCACGCTATACAATTTAGTACTTAATTAATTAACGGAATGAAATAAATATTAGCATTAACGTATATAGATGTATGTCTACTTATGTACATATTGTAAAGCTTGATACTGTGTGTGATTATGAAATAAATATTAAAATAACAGTGTATAGATGTATGTCTCCTAGTGTACATGTACATATTGTAAAGCGTTGTCTATCTGTATGGTCGTTCGTAAGTGGGAGACAGTTGACTGAGAGAGACGTTTAAGAGTGTTGAGTGCTTAAGGCTGTCTGTATTAAAGACTTTGTTGACTAAAGAGATGGGTGAAAGTGTGTTATGCGTTAGGGAAGGTTGCGTTTTAAAGAATTGTTCTGTATGTGAGTGTGATCTTTGTAAAAGTTGTTCGAGTTGCTGTGCAAAATGCGGATGTGTTGATGTTTTGGAGAGAATTTTCATTTGATTATTGTCACTGATTAAAATGTTATGATAAACAAACAAGAATAACAAGCAAATAATATATATTTATACTGGCATTTCCCCAGGAATTTGGTCAGGCACTGCGGCAGGAGGTTGGTGTCGAATTCTTTATATACTTTCTAAATGTTATAAATCAAAATCCACACTACTTTGGAGCTACCAAATCACAACATTTTTTTAAATATTTATGTATTTGTCCTCAGTTCATTTCATTTAAGTCATATTTTATAATATTAAATAACAACCAAAATAAACAGAAAGCAAAAAAAAACTTTCAGTGACCCATGGAAAATCTTGCTTCCAACTACTGGTCGTTTATTAGATTGTATTCTGTCATGCACAAAGACTAAAGAAAAATGTGTTGCAGGTATATAGCGAATTTCGTTAATATGAAAGAAACTATATATCTATTGGATCTGAATATATTAAATATAGGTACTGTTAAGCTATAGTCGCCGTTAAGAAAATAATTTGAACACATTGTAAAGTCTCTATAACGCTCAAAATCAACGAAAATTTCGTTAAGTTTTTCGTAAAATAAAGTTAACACCTTAACAATCAGTGTTCCTTATAGCAATATCCAAAATTTCAACGCTAGATGTGATATGATTACATAGATTTTTGTAGATAAAAAATGCTTGTGTTTATTTATTTGTGGCCACAATTAATTCGCGCGAATATATCTATTCATACGACACACGAACACCATTTTAGTGTCCATGTGTCGTATAAATAGATATGCAAAACAATAATGAAAACGAGCATTTTGTATCTACAAACATCTATTTTACCAGTCCACATCTGGCGTTGAAATTTCGGCAATTGCCATAAAGAACACTGATTTTTAATTGGTTAAGTTTATTTTACGAACAATTGTATGAAATGTTCTATGATTTTGAGTAGTAATGTTACTGTAAATGGTGGAGAGCAATCAAATAAGACGTTTGATTCCAATTAATTGTATTTATAACTTAAATTACGCACAACAGCAACACACATCAGTTACGGTTTGTTTTTGAAGCAAGTTCTTTATACTTTTTATTTTCTGCATTAGTCGTAAAAAATTAAAATATTTTAAAGATCGCTGTGGCGTAGTGGATATGGTGTCCGCCTAGAAATCGGGAGGTCACGGGTTAAAACCCCACTGTGAGCGTTCCTTCAATCTCCCCCAAAAGACACCAAGTACTGGTTCTAGTCCCAGGAAACGGACTCGAGAGCGTTTATATAAGCCTACGGCTTTCGATGCAATCGAGCTACAATAAATAGGTTTAAACTATTAAAATAGAACAAACAAACAATTTGAGCATATCTTTAGTTGCTCTTACTCCACATGTACCGGTAATAATAGATCATTATCTGCCATTATTAGGGGACAAACACCATAATTGATCCCCATGAACGACCCGTAAATCGTTCATACATGTTATCTAAGCCCCTTATGTACACACCGCTGATAAGAGCGTGCATGTTTTTATTGAACATTGGCCAAATGCAGACAGCAAGCGCTTGTGAGATTTTCAAGTGCACGCATTTTAGCCTGCTGGGCTTAAATCGCCTGGGGAAATCATAATTCTTATAATCCATGCATTACACTTTTGTTATTTTCTATTTTGTATATGGCTAAAAGCAATTGTATGCTTTAGAGCTAATACATGTTGCTGCTGTAGATGTTGTCTTATAATTCCCTTACGGCAGATCTGACCGCTATTCATATACAATTAACATAAGTATTAAGTAAAATTTGAATAAATTATATATAAAATTTCTGTCCATTTAAAACAAATATTTAATATTTGAAAATAACCTTTCTTATAAACATAAATTGTATGTTCGGAGAAAAGCATAGGTAAATCGTTTATTGGTACATGTTGTTGTAAACACACCGCATGCGTTCCTTTAATTTTTCTTTTGGTTAATAAAAACTGTTCCATATGCAAACAAGTTGACATTTACATTTACGATTGACGTGTTTGAAACTTTGTTTAAAATCTTTCTTCTGCGAGCACACCATATCATGTAAGTTATCTTAATTTGCTCACAATAGATATATTGACGATCTATTTGTGTTAATTCATGCCAGAAAATAGTTTATGTTGCTAATTTTACCAATAAATGAGCGCCGGGATTTCAGGCGGTGATTTTGCGATGGTAAATCGCGAAACCAGTTTCAACTCCCAGGACCCAGAGGGTCAATAGCTGGGAGTTGGATTATTGCAACTAGAAAGTTGGCCAGTTGGAAATGAATAATTTAAAATTATTAATTAAAAAGGTTGCGTATATTTCTACTAAAGGGGCTGTCACACAATTGTTTCATGGTGTCAGCGGTCAGGGCCCTCAATCTATCAAACTGGCCGTCAGTCCCCCACCTGAAAAGTATACTTTTTTTCCCTTTTGGGGGAAAAATTTCCCCTGATTAAAAATTTTTAAAATTTTTTTTTTTCAAAAGATGTGTTTCATGATTATTATATCTCAATTATATTTCAATTTAATCTTGTCAAACATACTTAATTATGAAAAAAGAAATGAATATAGTGCAAACATCAGCGTTTTTCCTCTATATAAAGTTAGTACCATAAAACGGCACCATTCCCAATGAGACCATTTTTCATAATACCGGCTAAGCGTGTTTTCACAACACCCAACACTTAATCCAGTTTTGTCCGGATTTTGTGTTAACTCAGTACTGTATTCAGTGTACAATAAGCTGCTTCAATAATGAATCATCGATAAGACCGTTATGATAAAGATACGGTATGTTTAAAATGAATAACACAACTTTAAACCAAAATTAACAGATTTCAATTGTCTCTACGCTACATAGTTTTTTTTTAATACATAATCAATACCCCTATGCGGTTACGTGACGTTTTACATGAGCAGCTTAATTTTCGCGCGTTTTTGTAGCGACAAAGGAAATATGCATGTGTAATGTTTATGTGAAGTTAAATTTTGATAACGTCGCATTAACATGAATTGAAGATTGAAAAGTGTTTTTTGGATTACACATATAAATACAGTCATTTGAGAATGCAACGAAACATTTACAGTTTTAGTTAATTAATTCAATAATTATTTGTAAATACGTTTACGTGTCGAAATAATTGTCTTGACAATATTAAGAGTGAAATGTACAATTTCCACGCGGAATGCACCAGGTTGCCATCAGCAGTCTTCTAAAAAAACTGCCATGCTTTTTTCATGGAGGATTGCACCGTATTGACTGATTAGTGTGGTAGGTATAGAAACGTCAACAAACTGCCACAAAGCCACTGAAATTATCCATTGATAGTGAAACTGTGTTATTCACGCACAACTGATTCACATTCTTTCGCATCTTCAGTGCCTTGGAGCCAAACTCTAATACTGCTTGTTAAGTAGTATGTTTCCAATTTTGGTGTAATATGAAAACAGCCGAATATGTATTAAATATCGAGTCCAGTTCACAGTTGCCAGATGTTGATTATAGCAGCGTTTCATTGATGGTCAAGTCTACTGACGCAAACCTGGTTCAATTTGTGCCAGGTTATCCTACGGAACCTGAGGCTACGAGTCCCGATTTAGACAAATCATACCTTCAAGCACGGTTTCAGTTAAAAAGAGTGTTAAGTTTAATAAACTCATTGTTTAGTGGTAATAGAAACATGATTTGGTAGGAAATCACTCGCCACTTTGATGTGAATATGCATCTTATTAGTTGTACATGTTTTAAAACGTTTCCAGCATAGTTAATTAATTTCCCAATTTGGATGAAAATGCAGCTAATGTTCCCAATTTGACCGGTACCGGTACCATTCCCAAAGTGGTGAGGAAAAACGCTGAACATGTACAAATGTAATAATGAGAGAGTAAGTACAAAAATCCCCCTTAAAGGGAAACGCCGCGAAAATTCCCCCTAATGAGGGTAGCGACCCGCTTCCCCTAAAATGGATTGAGGGCCCTGGCGGTGATTTATGGCAGGAAAAATATAAGGTTCTTGACTCATGTGTTGAACATATATTTTTTTACAAACAGAAAGGTAAGCTTATTATGCCCCCCTTCGAAGAAGAGGGGGTATATTGCTTTGCTCATGTCGGTCCGTCTGTCGGTCCGTCCACCAGGTGGTTATTAGACGATAACTCAAGAACGCTTGGGCCTAGGATCATGAAACTTCATAGGTACATTGATCATGACTCGCAGATGACCCCTATTGATTTTGAGGTCACTAGGTCAAAGGTCAAGGTCACGGTGACCCGAAATAGTAAAATGGTTTCCGGATGATAACTCAAGAACGCATACGCCTAGGATCATGAAACTTCATGGGTAGATTGATCATGACTCGCAGATGACCCCTATTGATTTTGAGGTCACTAGGTCAAAGGTCAAGGTCACGGTGACCCGAAATAGTAAAATGGTTTTCGGATGATAACTCAAGAACGCATACGCCTAGGATCATGAAACTTCATAGGTAGATTGATCATGACTTGCAGATGACCCCTATTGATGTGAGGTCCCTCTTGATTGTGAGGTCACAAGGTCAAAGGTCAAGGTCACGGTGACCTGAAATAGTAAAATGATTTTCGGATGATAACTCAAGAACGCTTTTGCCTAGGATCACGACACTTCATAGGTACTTTGATCGTGACCCGCAGATGACCCCTATTGATTTTCAGGTCACTAGGTCAAAGGTCAAGGTCACAGTGACAAAAATCGTATTCACACAATGGCTGCCACTACAATGGACAGCCCATATGGGGGGCATGCATGTTTTACAAACAGCCCTTGTTTAAAATTTCTCAACAACTATGAAACATGTTTGAATACACTTGCAATATTATTTGGTCAGCATTCTTGCCAAATTATGCACTTTTTCAGTCCCACGGTTTAATTTCAATGCACAACTAGAGTATGCCAGTTCTTCTAATTAATTTTTAACTACATTATTTTTTGATAAGTTGTTTATGCTCTTATTACTTTACATAAATACTCAAAGTTTTGGACCAGGGCTCAGCTTAGGTTCAAATTTGAGGGAGAAGTGACTTCTCCTGACTTCTCCCTCAGCTGAAATTAGGGAGAAGTGAGTCCAAATTTTACTACAATTTACTGTTATTTTAATTAGCAGGCAAATGCCCGTCGTACTCATGTCTTCTGTCACATACAGGCTTTAATAAATCTACCACACTATTCGGTCCCCAGAGCTCCAGATAAGGGCCGTACAGTCGTAAATACGCCTTTTTCATGAAGATTTACGCATTTATTTTTATAAACTGGACGTACAATTACATTTATCGCCATTTTACCCCATACCAAAAAAATCTGGCCGTACCGATACGTCTGCGTCAGCGCGGCGTTATTTGTTAGCCTCTAACCTAAAGGCGCTTTTCGTTAATTTAAATTACCGAAAAGTTGTAGACTGGGTTCATATATTATTATCTATTCTGTCGCGTGATTTCCTGTAACTTGTAAATCCGTCAAAAACGATTTGTCTGCGCGCAATTGAATGCCGGCTTAACCGAAAGCGGCTCAAAACAACACTTTGTTGTCATATAATGACTACATACTATGTCTTTTAACCATCCTGACATTAAATCTGTAAACCCAGAAAAATACATTGTCGCCCCGATATTAAACGATTTGATTGCATTGGTGGCGTAAAACGTTAGAAAACATGATGGGAAACGGATGAGACAATGAAATAAGTGTTCATTTACTTAGCTTACTAGTTGGCTTGTGTTTTCTTGTCAAGAAAAATAAAGAAATAGTATTAGTCATGAGTTTTAATGTGTAGTTGTATTAGCATCATAATTCAGAATGGAAAACCTAATACAGTAATTGTTTAAGAAGCTACATATATTTATTATAATTGCTGCAAATATTTCTGTAAAGTCAGTTGTACACCCTTCAATATCCAAGAACACGGGTAGTTCAGTACTACCTGTGTTTTTGGAAATGGTAGTACAGGTACTAATTGATTTTAAGCGTTACTCCTTTTCTTTCTGTCAGTGGCAGTACCGTTACTAATTTCACAAATCCTTATCTGGAGCTCTGGGTCTCTACGGGTATATATTCATCCACAAAAAAATCATGGCCAGTTACTTAAGACTGATGATGAAAAGCAGGTGTAATCCTCTTGGATATGGAGCATTTCACGCATAAATAAATTTTCTATCAAAACACACTTCAGAATGTTATTGTTTACACGACATAAAAAACCATTTGTGCTTCAATTAAACCGTGTTCATTAAACCTGATTTACAAACGCGGGAAAATTGTGCGGGACATGTACAAACGTCACGTTATACGCATGGAAAGCAAGGGTGTATTGAATTGTGTGCACTACGTCGATACCGACACTTATTCGCATTCGTTACAGACCCACGTGTCTTGTTTAATAAGAACCTAAGCTAGAATGTTAAAATTTAGTTTTCTGAGTTCAAGTGTTTTGATTCAATTGATCATTATATTTTGAAAACTATTTTTTATTTTTATGCATTTACTTACAAAATACACTAAGAGGGATATACAATAAAGTCGTTTACGTATGGATATACAAAATAATGGAAATTGGCACTATGCATTGGTGAGTTAGTTTCCGTTTATATGGTTATGAATTCAAAATAAATTGCGCATCGTCTGGAGAATTATTGTTTAAGAATTTTGAAACACGAAACAAGTTAAAAGTATAACATACTAGAGTAAATAGTATTCATATTAACTGTTGGGAACTGTATTGCGCATGTTAACTTTTTTGTGCGTAAATACATGTCCATAACGACGTCATTTCATCGCTTAGGTAAACTACTGCATTTGCGTATACAATGCGCGCTTTCTCATTGGTTACTATAGATGTAAATGTACCGCTTAACTCCGCCTGCAAGGCAGTGGACTAATTGTGCTTGCAGAACAGAGAACTATCAAAACTGTCGGCGAAATGACACTCGCTTTCATCTTTTGATCTAAGCTTTTATTGTTTGGAGTGAATGCTCATGTATGCTAGTTGACTGGAGAAGCTTTTACAGCAGTCGATCTGTTGCTGTGATGTTCGATCTGTTGCTCAGATGTGATGATAAACTGATATCATAAGGAGCATCATCGGTGACTTTATGACACTTGTAAATAGAGAATTTTGAGATGAGTAAGTTGAAGAAAAAAAATGGCGATGTTGTAAAAAAAGAAGGCTAAGTCGACTTCTCCTTCATGTAATTTAAGGGCGATGTTATTATGTCCGGGGCAAAGTTATCGCCCACGTCACCCTCACAGCCAAGCCCAGTGGACACTCCTAATTTTCTAATTTCACAGTTTTTAGCCAAAATAACTGTTTTTCATGCTTATTTTAAATTTTCAGGAAAGATGGCAGACACTCTAAAGTTTGGTCCAGAATGGTTTGTTTTCATATTATAATTTAAATATTGTTAAGTTTACATTTAAGATATGCAATTTTACTACATCAAATATAACATTTAAAAATAAATAACTTCGTATTTAGACTTAGCATGAGATTGCACAATTATTTTTTGATAAGAGTAATAAGACCAGCTAAGTTAAAGTGTAAATACTCCAATGGGTGGTCATGGGATTGCTGCGTTTTTGTCTTCATATGATTATTTAAATTGAGCATGATCAACTTGTCTCATTGAAAAACAGAACATTAGGTAATTTTTGTATCAATTGATGCTTCAGTTTATTGTTACCAGGTTACGCCAGTTGTCAGGCGGAAATAGTATTGGGACACCCCCGCCCTCCCCTGCCCCAGGGTTTGGAAAATACAAGCTTGCTGACTACAGGTATGTGTCAGACACTGTCACAAGATAAATAAGCTACGCTCTTGGAAAGCAAGTTTGTTGCATGTGCCTAAAGTGTTGTCCTAGATAAGCCAATGCAGTCAGCACTGGCTAATCAGGGACGACACTTTCCGTTAAATGTTATTTTTGTATAAAAGAAGTCTATTTGATGCTAAAATGTTTGCCAATTTATTAAGCCCTGCCGTCTTAGAGCGAGACTCCAATGTTCTCTTTGCTTTGCTTCATGTAAATGGTTCATCATAAGCATTCATACCATGCCAATATGAAAAGGCGATAAAAGGTCATTGGGATTGTATCAGTTGTGCTAAGATAGTTGCAGATCTGTTAATTTTGTTTATTTGATTATTTTTTATGTGCAACTTCCTGATAGACAACACAAAAAGAAGTCAGATCCCTGATAGTTGTTGGATTGCTATTGCAATAAACCTGTGTTAAAGTTTTCGTACTACCCCAAATATTTTCTTTGTCCCTTGACATATTGCTTTCATATTTTGCATACTTGTTTACCAACATGACCCCAACCTATTTACAATAGCAGACAACTCTATCAAGCATTTTGTCATAATTATGGCCCCTTTTCCACTTAGAATATGCAGCAAATGTTAAAGTTTGCGTACTACCCCAACTATTTTCAATGTCCCTTGACATATTGCTTTCATATTTTGCATACTTGTTTACCAACATGACCCCAACCTATAAACAAGAGCAGAAAAACTCTATCAAGCATTTTGTCATAATTATGGCCCCTTTTCCACTTAGAATATGCAGCAAATGTTAAAGTCTGCGTACTACCCCAACTATTTTCAATGTCCCTTGACATATTGCTTTCATATTTTGCATACTTGTTTACCAACATCACCCCCAACCTATAAACAAGAGCAGACAACTCTATCAAGCATTTTGTCATAATTATTGCCCCTTTTATACTTAGAATATGCATATTATTGATAAATCTATGTTAAACTTTGCGTACTACCCCAAATATTTCCTATATCCTTTGACATATTGCTTTTATATGTTGCATACTTGTTAACCAACATGACCCCAACCTATAAACAAGAGCAGACCACTGTATCAAGCTTTTTGACATAATTATGGCCCCTTTTACACTTAGATAATTGAACATTTTGCTTAAATTGCCATAACTTCTTAATTTATGGTCACATTTTATTATTACTTTGACAAAACAACACCTCCCTGAATACCACAATGGATTCCACCCAAGCAATACCCCACGCCCCTACCCAGAATCCCTTCCCCCTCCCCCAACCTCCCCCCCTCCCATTTTTTTAACATTATCTAATAAATTACCACACCCCAATTTATACCCCCCTCTCACCCCCCCCCAAATAAAATAAAATTTAATTTTTTACTTTTTTTATTTTTGAAACATCGTCTAATAAATGACCACACCCCACATTATACCCCTCTCAACCCCCCCCCCCAAAAAAAAAATTAAAATAATTATTTTCCTTTTTTTATTTTTGAAAGATGGTCTATATATTATTGAATATGAACAAATTCCCCATGATGGCTTATGTTATACTGTCAATCACTCGAATAGTCGAGCGCGCTGTCCTCTGACAGCTCTTGTTTATCATTATTTCTTGGCCAATTATAAATTAAACAAGAGATGTGTTTGTCAGAAACACAATGCCCCCTAATGCGCCGCTTTGATTATTTTTTTACCTTTGACCTTGAAGGATGACCTTGACCTTTCACCACTCAAAATGTGCAGCTCCATGAGATACACATGCATGCCAAATATCAAGTTGCTATGTTCAATATTTAGTTTTGGGACAAATTGACAGAGTGACAGAATGACGGAATGACAGACAGACAGACAGGCCAAAAACAATATGCCACCGATTATTTGTCCGGGGGCATAAAAACACATGTTTTATTGCATAATAATCATAATGTATACTGGATTTTTGTTTTGTTAACAAATGCTTCAAAATTGAGAATAAAAGCTTGTTCAATCTTAAATTTACTAAGGTTAAACTTTTTAGCTCACCTGATTGCTCAGGTGAGCTTTTGTGACCGGTCTTTGTCTGTCGTATGTCCGTCCGTCCGTAAACGTTTGCTCGTAAGCACTCTAGAGGCCACATTTCTTGTCCCATCTTCATGAAACTTGGTCAGAAGCTTTGTCCCAATGAAATCCCGGCCGAGTTCGAAACTGGGTTGTGCCAGGTCAAAAACTAGGTCACTATGTCAAAAAAAAGAAAAACCCTGTAGAAGTCACATTTCATGCCCAATCTTCGTGTAACTTTGTCAAAATGTTTGTCTTAATGATATCTTGGTTGACTTCAAATGTGGTTTCGATCTGTTGAAAAACATGGCCGCCAGTTGGCGGGGCAGTTTTCCTTATTTGGCTATAGAGAAACCTTGTAAACACTCTAGAAGTCACAATTTTTGCCCAATCATCATGAAAGTTGGTCAAAACATTGGTTCAATTGATGTCTCGGACGAGTTTGAAAATGGTCGAGATCGGTGAAAAAACATGGCGGCCAATGGGCGGGGCATTTTTCTCTATATGTATATAGTGGCAGTTTTCCCTATTTGGCTATAGAGAAACCTTTCAAACACTCTAGAAGTCACAATTTTTGCCCAATCATCATGAAAGTTGTTCAAAACATTGGTTTTATTGATATCTCGGACGAGTTTGAAAATGGTCGGGATCGGTGAAAAAACATGGCCGCCAGTGGGCGGGGCATTTTTCTCTATCTGTATATAGTGAAAACGTGTGAACACAGTAGAAGTCACATTTTTGGCCCAATTTTCATGAAATTTGCTCAGAAATTTGTTTCCTTGATACAAGAGTTAAGTTAAAAAATGGTTCCGGTCAGTTGAATAACATGGCTGCTGGGGGGGGGGGGCAGTTTTCGAAGAAGAGAGGGTATATTGTTTTGCTCATGTCGGTCGGTCTGTCCACCAGATGGTTTCCGGATGATAACTCAAGCGCGCTTATGCCAAGGATCATGAAACTTCGAAGGTAAATTGATCATGACTCACAGATGACCCCTATTGATTTTCAGGTCACAAGGTCAAAGGTCAAGGTCACAATGACCCGAAATAGTAAAATGGCCTCCGGATGATAACTAAAGAACACTTATGCCTAGGATCATGAAACTTCATAGATACATTGATCATGACTCGAAGATGACCCCTAATGCTTTTCAGGTCACTAGGTCAAAGGTGAAGGTCACGGTGACCTGAAATAGTAAAATGGTTTCTGGATGATAACTCAAGAACGCTTATGCCTAGGATCATGAAACTTCATAGATACATTGATCATGACTTGCAGATAACCCCTATTGATTATCAGGTCACTAGGTCAAAGGTCAAGGTCACAGTGCCAAAAAATGTATTCACACAATGGCTGTCAAGGTCACGGTGACTCAACTTAGAAAAATGGTTACTGGATGATAACTCAAGAATGCTTACGCCTAGGATCATGAACATTCATAGGTACATTGATCATGACTTGCAGATGAAATCATGATGAAACTTGACCAGGATGTTTGTTTGGACAATATCTAGGTCAAGTTTGAATTTGGTAAGATTGAATGAACCGACTCAGGTGAGCGAACTAGGGCCATCTTGACCCTCTTGTATAGAGATTGATGGGAACTAAATGTTGAGATAAAAATATTTCACGGAAACCTTCAAATTGGGATCTTTTTCTGCCCTGAATTTTAAGGAAAAAAAATCATTGTATATATTACTTCTTTTAACTGAATATTTATGAAAATGCGTTTCATATTTAGTAATTTCAACCAACATAGCCACCTAAAAACAAATGTAATTTTAATAATTACTAATAAGTACTGTATTAATATATAATTTGTAAACATTTTTCTAACATGAATGAACTTTTACTACATAAATATAATTGTATGCGCTTCTATTTAATGAATGCGCTTGCATGGAAACTCCTTTGTCTATGTAATGGTTGACCCGGACTCAAACTTTCTTTATTTCAAAATAATAATAAATAATAAAATTCTCCACTGTTAGATCATATCGGTGTTATCCAGGTTTATTAGTTGAACCATACTAAATAGAATATTGAAAGCACTTTGCATTTGATTAAAAAAAGCGCAAAACATAACCAATATCCAAATGTATTCAAGCTGAACCACATATTCTTGTCCTTCTGCAGGTATGGTCGCGAGGAGATGTTAGCGCTGTACACTCCCAGTCCCGGGGTACCAGACGAGCTCAAGGACCTCAACGCCATACTGTCTGAGAAGCCACAAGAGCCTCTGGCCTTCCAGCCCCTGTCAGAGGAAGAACAGGTACAACTGTCCTCAATGTTGGCATTTAGATAGCTAGTCTGGTCAACAGTTTAACAGGATCAAATTCTGATTTCTTCTATTCTTTAAGTTTATTTATGTCCCCCACTATACAGTATAGTGGGGGACATATTGTTTTTGCCTTGTTTGTTTGTGTGTTTGCTTGCGTCAAACTTTAACATTTGCCATAACTTTTGCAATATTGAAGATAGCATCTTGATATTTGGCATGCATGTGTATCTCATGGAGCTTCTCATTTTGATTGGTGAAATGTCAAGGTCAAGGTCATCCTTCAAGCTCAAAGGTCAAATATATAGCTTCAAAGCGGCGCAGTAGGTGACATAGTGTTTGACAAACACATTTATTGTTTATTTTTTGTTATCAAAGTTCAACATGAAATCCACAAATACTCTAGGAGTTTGTTTGCAATAATAATTTCTTATTAACAATTTGGATTTAAAAATAATGAATGCTTTGCATCGTAGTTAATGTTTTTTTTTAATATTTATATTGTAAAATAGTATTAGTACATTAATAAGAATTATAATGTACATAACTAAAGAATAAAAATGAATAAATGCAGAATACCCCATGGCCGATTATAATTCTGTATACCGGTAATAGACAATGGTTTCACCTTAGAGAATTTAAAATGATATCAAGAAGCAGTATGGTTGTTTTTGGGGACTTATGGTTTGGACTCTGTCTGTCAGTCACACTTTTTTGGATCCTGCGATAACTTTAAAAGTTATTCATATTTTTTCATGAAACTTGAAACATGGATAGAAGGCAATATGGAGATTATGCATGTCATTTCATTTTGTTCCTACATCAAGAAATCTGGTTGCAATGGCAACAAATAGACTAGTAATATTGCTAAAAATGGTGGAGTTTCACCGGTAGGGGACTTATATTGCTTGTCAATAGTCTTGTTTATTATGTTTTTATATACCATCTCAGGTAAGAAATTGCAAATAAGTGAAGTTGTATTTTATTTAAAGCAGAGAAAGGAGAGTTAAACACCATACAATTATTGGACATTTATTTTTATTTTTTTCAAGATAATTATTGACATACAAACATATCAGTCGTGTTTCAACAAATTTTTGGATTTTTTTGTATTTAATTTTTTGGACACGAAAAATAATACTTATTTTCAGTGTCAGAAAACTTAAGGTATTTATAGTAGGTCTAAGAATAACAGACCGTGTGTCCAGCAATAGTTTTGGGACTTTCTTGGAGACTGCTTACCACATGACCTATTGTGATATTGTATTGCAGCGTATTATGTCCCAGTCTGTGAACAGTCAGGCGGTGCTGAGGGCCATGGGGCGGGGCCCTCCAATGAGGGGCAGGGGCGTCGGACTGGAAAGGGGGCGAGGCAGAGGTGAGGCTCTCTGAATTAGTTCACCATCCCGCTCTGAAGCAAAGTAAAGATACATATATTTTACCAGCATAAAACCAGAACAGCATGTGGGTAACTTTTAGTCTGTTAAGGTTTGATGCTGTTTGCTGTTTACAAGTATCTTAGGGTTGGAGATGAAACCTTTCAAATTTGAATCTAGTTAGAAAGGCCTTCAATGTAATTTTTTGAGTGATAACTAAACCGTGTTTGTGCATATCTGAGTGGTAAAGGGTTCATTCTCATTATTTTAGCTTGATGGCATCAAAAGACTTAGGATTGTATCGACACACTAGAGTCAATTTACTGGGAAAAAAGGAAACCCTTTTATAATACTGTTGCAGGATCAGGGAATATTGGAGTCCTTTGGTCTGTGGGTCGAATCGTCAGTTGTTTTGTCCTTATAAGTTTTAAGACATTAAATTGAAATTTATAACATTTAATCACCAGGAAGTGTAGATGTGCCATACATTTTTGTATCCCCACCCAGCAATCATCACATTTCTGAAGCATTCGTCCTATAATATAGCTTACAAAGCAGTTGGTGGGTATTACAGAATCTTTGCAATAAAGCTATGAGTCGTGTTCTGAAAAAACTGGTCATAATGCATGTGCGTAAAGTGTCGTCCCAGATTAGCCTGTGCAGTCCGCACAGGCTAATCATGGATGACATTTTACGCCTAAATTGGATTTTACTCAGAAGAGACTTCATTAAAACGAAAAAATGTCATAAAAGTGGAAAGTGTCATCCCTGATTAGCCTGTGCGGTCTGCACAGGCTAATCTGGGACGGCAATTCACGCACATGCATTATGCTCAGTTTTCTCAGAACGCGACTCCTGTAGTTTAAGCTTGATTGCATGGGAATCTTCTGTGTGTAGAGACAATCTTGAATCAGTTTTCTAGGAAGGAAAGGTATTTTGAAAATCTTTACAAACTGTTCCCAAATGCCAATGGCCTTGAGATTTTCCAGTCATAAGGAAGTACCAGTACTCATATTCAACAAACCTTTTCAGATTCCTGTATTTGTAAGATGTCTATTGATGCTGGCATTTTAATAATAATATCACACATGAAATTGATGGAATAAAATTATCTCTAAGCATGTATTGTCGTTTTTCCAAAGCATTATGATTGTGTGCTTAAATAGAAATAAAAAAAATTCTGTTCAACAATTTGTATGCAAATAAGTGTCTTTTATTCTTTCTTTTCCAATCAATTCAGAGATAATATTAAACAGCCCTTTGCTTTTTAGGCTGCCGTTTGAAATTGTGTGTGTGTAAAGTTGGACGAGTATACGATAAAATCAAGTACATTAAATGTAATGTACCAGTAGTTGTTCTTACCCTTACCATTCAGAAGCAAAGTTAAAATGGCTATAAGCAACCAGCATAAAAGCAGAACTGCCTGCGAGTAACTCTCAGTCTGTTCAGTTTTCATGCTGTTTGCTGCTGATCAGTATTTGAAGCCTTTAAAACTGAAATATAGTAAGAAAGATCTATTAAATGTTAATTTAGATCTCTAGGGAATTCAAAAATGTCAAAGGGTGTATCGGAGTGGTAAAGGGTTAATTTTGCAGTATTAAACATGCTGATGGTTATGTTTTACTACTAGGTCGTGGGCGGGGCGATGGCTTCATGCAGAGGGGCGTGTCCTATGACGAGAATGATGGAGGTCCTGGGGGCTTCGGTCGCCCCAGGCAACGACCAGACGGATCATGGGATGAGGGGTGTGTAGAAAATATGAGCAGCTTTCTAGGAATTAAGTTTTGTCCTGATTTAGCCTATGCAGTCCCCACAGGCTAATATTATCAGGGAGAACACTTTTCGCTTATGTGGTATTTTCATTTAAAGGAAGTCTCTTCTTAGCACAAAATCCAGTTTATGTGGAAAGTTCTGTCTCCAATTGCTCTGTGCAGACTGCACATACAACAGGTTTTTCACAGGTCATAATATTGAAAGTTCGAAATTAAAACTGTGTCATAATGTTAAGATAGGTAACTCAGATAAGATTGCTAACTCGAATGGCTAACTGCTTTGTTTAATTTTCTTGAATTAGTTGAGATATGTTTTACCATTATAAAGTAATTGAAATCGCAGTTTGAACAAGCCAGTCAGAATTCTTGTTTTATAACTTCTTAAGCATACATGCCATAATTTTTCAGACCAATTCCGGGACATTGAGTTAAATTGTCCGGGACTTTTGCCGATTTTCCGGGACATGAAATGTAGCGATATTTATAGACATATGCATTTTTTGGTACGTTTTTTTTTGTTTCGCATCGTTAATTGCAAAAGTTCGAAAGCCTATCCGAAATACACTTGATCTATTAACGTCAAATTAAACATTACTACTTCCGTTACTGAATGCCGGACAAAAACCCTCCCGGATAAAAACCCTCCCGTCATTTTCATAGGGGGCGGACGAAAACCCTCCCATGAATAAACATGGGCGGACAAAAACCCTCCCATGAAAAAAACGGGGGAGGACAAAAAACCCTCCCATGAAAAAACGGAGACGGACAAAAACCCTCCCGTAAAAGAAATTTTACACTTAGTGTTGCATTCATTAATCCGACAAAATTACCCATTGTGTGTATTGTGTATTTTGTTTTCAGGGGTGTGAAATTGAAAGAAAATGTGTATCCATTAACTGCAAACATACCGCTTTCTAATGTGCATATATATCCGATAATCCAATGTGATAACAACATCAATTAAAACATAAAACTGAGGCTATTTATAGACAAGTGAATTTAAATTTAGATTGAAATACATATAAAAAAGCAATTTGTTTGTGTAAAGGCATACATCCAAAATGGAAGTGAAGACTCGCGCACAAGTGGCTCCGTCTACACTAAGAAGAAAACGTCAAAATCGACTATACGCTGGGAATGTTCTCAACGCGCGGCAAAGACTTGTAAGGGCGCTGTAGTCACGGACATAAATATGACGACAATAAACTTAACCACAAGTCACAACCATGAGGGAGATCAGTTTCACGTCGAAGCGATGAAGCTGCGTTAAGACAAACGAAATAAGGAATGTCTTGGGAAGCCTGTGTCCACTTCTGTTAATTTTGCGATGATGAATAAAAAAGAAACACGACTTTGATGTTCTTAATGCATTGGCCGGCGCACAATTTGATATTTTATGTATTTTATTTAAACACCCTATTATTCATACTAAGTAATCATGAAAATCGTAGTTCTTATCATACTAAGTAATAATACAAATCTTAGTTCAAACATATATAATTGACGTCAAATGGGTGTAAAATAACATTTCAATTCGGAAATATTTTAATTAGTCAATATATAGTGTAATGTTACCTACTGAAGTGAAGGCACTATTACAAAAAATAAATGTCTCGGATAACCGACTACAAAATAAATACAAATGTCGGAAATGACATTCGGAAATGACCGATTTCGGATTAAAAATTCAAAAATAATCGTTGGTACTTGAATTCGTGGCTCAGATTTCACGGGAGGGTTTTTGTCCGGTCCCGTTTTTTCATGGGAGTGTTTTTGTCCTCCCCCATTTTTTTCATGGGAGGGTTTTTGTCCGCCCATGTTTATTCATGGGAGGGTTTTCGTCCGCCCCCTATGAAAATGACGGGAGGGTTTTTATCCGGGAGGGGTTTTGTCTGTATTCCTCCGTTACTAGATACAAGCCACGTGTTTTCAGTGTAAGCGTTCTGAACATAGATGGTGACGTCACTGCGTTATTGTTATTAAGACCGGTGTGTAACGCGTAGCTGTTGATACGCCTTTATTCATTTATAACAATTATATATAAAAAAATACAACAATACAGTACCGTTAGATCGTCAACTCAAATCAATTCACAATGCATACAACCAATCACATTAAAACAAATACAACAAAACAGTACCAGTAGATCGTCAACTTAAAATCCGGACAGGATGACGTTTTCATATGCTTACTTTTTTACTCAACTTCTTTGTCGGTTAAACGTGCGAACATAAACTGCTTTTAATTTTTTAATCAGCGATGTTGGACTTCAGATGTGTGAACAACTATCCTTTGCCCTTACGCAGCGGGAAATAATGACGTAGTAGATTAAAGTCAATTAACAACCACATTAAACAATGCCGCCTTTTCAGTTTGACCGCGAACGTGAGACAATCGATATGATAACAGGACCCCTGTTAATTGATCGATTTTGACACGTAGCGTAGTCTGCCTATTCGGGTAGGCATTGTCATGGAGACGCTGCAGATATCACACAGATTCGAGGTGCAGTTAAGCCTAAGATAAGGTACATGTATATATGGATTTTGTAAATTCCGGGACATTTGACAGATTTCCGGGACAGCGGGACAAGTTCTTCATTTCCGGGACTGTCCCGGACAATCCGGGACGTATGGCATGTATGTCTTAAGACTGAAAAAATGTTACCTCAATATAAAATTGAAATTCTGAGACACCCTGGTTAAATCTACCAGTGAAGGGCTTGCAGACTTGTGCTGCCTTTTTTCAGTTTATTAACCCCGTCCTGCTTAGAAGCAAAGTGAAAATGGCTATAAGAAACCAGCATAAAATTCGAAAAGCCTGCAAGTAACGGCAGTTTGTTCATGTTTTATGCTGTTTGCTGCTTATCAATATGTAAGGGTTAGAAAATGAAGCTTTTAAAACTTGAATCAATTAAGAAAGGTCCTTATTCAATTTGATTTTTTAATGGACATCAAACGTGTCAAAATTAGGGATGGGAACATTATATCCCATATAGGGATGGGAATTATATCCGAATATAAAAAATTGGCTTAGTATTCAAATCCAAAAGTCATGTTTGAATATTAGATTTTTATGCAAAGAAACTTCCAAAAAAGTTGTAAGCGCAAGTCACATTTTTGGTTGAGTTCAGACGACTGTCATGTATAAGTGATTGTCTGGTTAACACCTGCAATCAATGAACAAGATGATACTTTGCATATTGGATTGTATAAGGAGAGGGGTATTGGTTTTATGGTGGACTTTACATGGGTGTAAATACATCGTTTAAAGTCATCTATTAATCTATTGATTAAGATACCGTAAAACGCTGTGTATAACGCGCATTTATGTATAACGCGCATCTTCTTTTTTAAGCTAAAAAATCGGTAAAAAGTTTTTGAAGCAAAAAAATCGGGGGGAAAAATTCCGTACCACAGGCTAACTCAAAAACGTTATATTTACATTGTCGATCTTCCGTGTTCTTTTATTGCTTCAATTATTTAGTTTGTGTGTTTTTTTTTAATCATATTATGCGTAAAAATAAATGTTTGGATTTAAATTAATTATGCATGAAATGCACACTTTCCACGAGGATACCATCAATGTTTTCATCATATGTCTCCGAAGTAACTGTCCACGGTTTTATTGTGGAGGAGTACATGTACACATAAAAGATGGATTAGTTATAACTAAGAAACTGACATTATCGATTGGTATTTTCACGTGGTTATTCATGCATGACTTATTCACAACTGCGCGTTTATTTACATTGCTGATATCATGCCTTCTTTTCGAGTGTCTATAATTGACAGGAGACTTTAACGACTCAAACTTCTCAACACCATTACGACATAATCGGCGATAAACAAACAATGGAAGTGTGAAGCCGTTTGCCGGTTCGCATGTTTTGATAATAGCCCAGCTACACAAAACTTGACAGGTGACGCAAATTGCTCGATAACCACATCCTCAATCTTGACAAGACGTATGAAAACGTGTAAACAAACACAACATCAATTTTATTAACACATTTGAAAAGCAAGAAAAATAATCATAAATATATTGGGAAAGACCTTGCTGACATACGATTGTAAATCGTGTAACCCTAGTACAGTAGGGTATAATGTTGTGGGAAAACAATAACATTTCAATAAAAATGGCTTCCTTGTTTTTTATTCTCTTCTTCTAATTTATTTGATTTCAATGCTCTGTACGTACCTGAAAAAGATAGAAAATATTTATGTTAACTTTATAATGTTTGTCCATCTTATTCAGATCGTAAATATAACACTATTATTAACATAGTTACAGTTTAAACACCGGGAAACAGAATGATACGAATTACCGCAACTGGGTAACTGACAGGGAAAAAATGTCTTGGCATGGCTGTAGTTGTGCATAACGCGCATCAAGTTTTTAAAATAAAATTTTGGGGTAAAAAAGTGCACCTTATACACAACCTTTTACGGTAATTGTTATGTTATTCACAGTTCAACGTCTCTTAATTTAGATAACAGAGACCACCCACTTGCATTTCCTTCAAATGGCCAATCAATTTAATTGCTATACATTAAATTAACCCATGTGAAAGATGTCAGACCTCCGTCATTTCCGATAAAAAGTTTTATGGCCGGTAACTGGCGGTCCTGATGTCCAACAAAAAAAAAGATATGTAAAACTTTGTCTTAGGTGGAAATTACAAAAATAAAGATAAAATGAAGAACATAATAATCAAAAGGATTTTTCTAAAATTAGTACTCTATCCTATTTTTCCAAACTGCATATGATATTATTTATATTGTTATTTCTTGCAATCAGGAAAATTGCTTTTCTCTGGACAGTTTTAAAATTGAATATTTTATATATTCCAATGATGACCAACGAATATTGGTGTATCATTCTCAGTAAGTTCCCATCCATAGTTAAAATGCATATCCAATATAAATAAATATAAAAAATAAATTTATATTATATGTGATATTGGGCTTATTATTTATGTTTATATATGTAAGTGGTAACAGGTTCTTAACCCTGTTGTTATTTCTAGGGATCCTAAGGGTTTCCACGGGCACCGTACCAGACACGATTCCCAGAGGTGCCACCAAACAAGATGTACCAGCGGTCCTTGAGCAGTGAGAATTGGCGAGATAGAGAGGAGGAGGAGGAGGAGGGAGGGGACTGGAGGAAGGCTGGGTCTGGGTCAAAGTGGGGGACCAACACACGAGGCTCCTGGAGGGACAACAGGTGGGGCACAGGGGTGTACGGGATTGGAGGAAAGGGGGTCAAAGTGGGGGACCAACACGTGAGGCTCGTGGAGGGACAACAGGTTGGGCACAGGGGTGTACGGGATTGGAGGAAAGGGGGTCAAAGTGGGGGACCAACACACAGGGCTCCTGGAGGGACAACAGATGGGGCACAGGGGTGTATGGGATTGGAGGAAAGAGGGTCAAAGTGGGGGACCAACACGTGAGGCTCCTGGTGGGACAACAGGTGGGGCACAGGGGTGTACGGGATTGGAGGAAAGGGAAGTCAAAGTGGGGGACCAACACACGGGGCTCCTGGAAGGACAACAGGTGGGATAAAGAGCACAGTGGTGTTTTCGGGTGAGGCACTGGGTTGGTTTGGTCTGTAAGGAAGGAAGTAAAAGTGAGGGACCATTATATTAGGCTTTTTGAGGGACAAAAGGTTGAGCACAGTTGTGTATAAACGGGGTCAACGTGCGGGATTCTTGGAGGGAAAATAGGTAGGGCATAGGTAGTATAGGGACAGATTCTAAAATGGGGGACCAACATAATTGGCACCTAGAATGATAACAGGTGGGGTTTAAAATGGTTGGGTTTTGTTTTGTAGTTAAACATATATAAAATATATATAGTATAAAATATGTAATGTTCAGGGGCATTCAGTAAAATGTGTTCTTATTCTTAAAAATCTGTTTCTAGGGGATACGACCCAGGTTACAACCAAGCAGGGCGGGGATACACAAGGCAGTACAGTCGCCAACGAAGCGGGGAAAACTGGGATGAGGAAGAGGTTCCAGAGTGGAGCACTGACGGTGACCCTGACGAGCTCGGAACATTTGATGCAAGCGGGGCTTTTGTGTCACCTAATAGAAAGGTTTGTGGTACATGGGTGATGATAAAAAATTTATTGTAGTGGATTTTGGCTTGATTTGTTTATTTTAAATAATTTAAAAATTGTTAGGTAGGATGTTGATCTATTATCAGCCATTATTGGCTTTGAATGAGTATATATATTTATAAGAATATACTAGGCAGCCTAGTAGTAATAGAACAGATCTCGGAAAAATGTACCAAAACTTTTTGTTTTAATGACAGAATTAAAAAAAAAAATTGGCATTAAATGTGGTGATATAATGTTTAAATGGTAAACTGATTGTTTTAATCATTATTTTACAGTATTGACTTGTTTTCTGTCTGCAAACAGCTGTTGCATTATTTGTTATTGTGTTCAGGGTTTCAGACGAGAATATGAAGACAGAGAGGAGCTGGAGTCCCCAAGGTCAGGGGGTGGCACACCTGACAGTAACAGAGAGAGGGTAATGCCATGCATTTTATTGGATGGGAGTGAACTACTTCTGTAGATGAATAGTATGGAGATAATTTGAGCCTAGTTTGAAACAGGCTTGATGCATGTGCGTAAAGTGTCTTCACTGATAACCCTGTGCAGTCCGCTCAGTCTAGTCAGGGCATTGTTTTTTTTCTCTCACCATTTCGGAAATGGGACCGGGTTCCTTTGGGCTGGGACTTAATTGCATTTGGATTAAAATTAGAAAATTAATTTTGTTGATTTATTGCTCTAAAATTGAGAATGCAAGTGATTACAATATAATATTTACTGAGGTTCATATGATAAAAAGGATTTGAGATGAATTAAATGTTAAGACTTATTTTATTTATTTTCGTTTTGGAAAACTTCAGTTTGGAATTTTTATGTCTCTTTTGTCTCTTTTTGGAAAAATATATACTTTTTTCCCTTTGGGAATGGGTCCCCCTACCGGACCCAAATTTGAACGAAAAAAAACACTGTAGGGACGTCACATTCCACTTTTTGGGGAATTTTTATGCCCCCGAATGAGGGCATTTAGTGATCGGACCGTCACACTGTCCTTCCGTCACACTTTGCGTTTAGGTTTCACGTTTAGGTTTCGAAAAATGCTCATAACTTCTATGTCCCTTCACATAGCAATTTGATATTTGGCATGCATGTGTATCTCATGGAGCTGCACATTTTGAGCGGTGAAAGGTCAAGGTCATCCTTCAAGGTCAAAGGTAAAAAAACATGTATCAAAGCGATGCAGTAGGGGGCATTGTGTTTCTGACAAACATATCTCTTGTTCGTTTATAGCTTGTAATTGAAAATCCAGTTTTTACTGAAACTAGAAAGTGTTATCTCTCATTTGGCTAAACAGGCTAATCTGGGATGACATTAAAACATATGCATTAAGCCCTGTTTGCACAGAGCACGGCTCATATATATCACTTAGAGCCCAGGATCCCATGTCCCCTTATATGAAATTTTAAAATAGTTAACTACAAATGGCAACCTTGAGTTGACAGCATGTGATGTATTGCACCTGCCTCCTTCCTAAAAGTGCAAGGACACACATTAAGGTCAATGGTCAAAGTTGGATCAAATGCATCTTGTAGGTTGTATTATTCATAATGTAATTTAAATAACCTCCTTCAAATGTCCCAATGAAAAGATGATGTTTTTGCATGTAACATCTTTTTCCCAAACTCAAGCTCAAAGTCAAACTTGAAGGTCAAACGTAACTTTGCCATAAAACAACTTGTTAATACTTGTCTTGAGGGTAACTTTATTATTCATGCTTCAATTTTATAACAATTTAATCACAAATGTTTGCCATGTGGAGAATGTGTTTCACTTTTTGGGGAAAAGGTCAAGGTCAGGCCAAAGGTCAAATATGCTCATGGTCCAGCTTGTTAAATGATTACTAGCATAATTGTCAATTGGCTTGACATGTTACCAACAGACATCTAGCTGATAAACAACGCCTATATGTTTTGCTCAACACTGTGATCTTTGAGTGGGACAATATCACTTCATTGCTGCAACAAGGTACCATATGCCTATTAATTTCAATGTCACATGGTACCTTTTTGTGCCATGAGGGCGATATTATATCCGTCACAAAGATGTTAAGCATCTGATAAATCTTTAACAACAGTTTTGTTGTTTACTCTCCAATTATTTGAGCTCTTCTGTGCATATCTCTTCAGAAACAAAATCCTTTACAAGTGTTATTAAGGTTTTATTATTGAAAAGGGTAAAAAGGGAAATGCTTCTTACTTGGATCAGCATCCACAGTTTTTGCTATTCAGAGAACTTGGGGAAGAGACATCAGCTTATTATGCCCCCAAAGGAGGGCATATAGTGATCACACTGTCCGTCACACTTATTATTTAGGTTTCGAAAAATGCTCATAACTTCTATGTCCCTTGAGATATAACCTTCAAATTTGGTATGCATGTGTATATGGACAAGGCCTTTCCAACACTTAAAAATTTTGACCCCTGTGACCTTGACCTTGAACTTAGGGTCCGCGTTTAGGTTTCGAAATCTGCGTTTAGGTTTCGAAAAATGCTCATAAAAAACTTCTATCAATGCGTTTATAGGGGGCATATGTCATCCTATGGTGACATCTCTTGTTTTTTAGATAAATTTAGGGAAGAATTTTAGCCCCATTCCCAATCTCAAAAAGTGTTTATTTTTCCTAAATGACTGCCCAAAATTCCAAATTGAAGGTTACAAAAAAAAAAAAATTATTTGTTTGTAATAATTGAAACATTTAAACTTTCCACCTCTATGAATTGAACCTTATTAAGTATCATGTTGTACATACATGTATTTAAATTTGTATAGCATTTTGTTTTGCTGTAAGCAAAAGAAAAACAAAGATACACATTTTCCCAATTTTACTCAAAATGAGACGATTTTTCCCAACCTAAAGGGCCCCTCCCCATTCCCAAGGTGGTGGGAAAAACACTGGACACTTTTATCGTAGGACGTAAGCCTTGTTACTGAATAAATCTTTCTGTAAATTCAGCTTAAAGATGTCAATCCTAAGGGGGCTGCCAGTCAGGGGATGAAGGAAGCACTTGACAATCGAAACAAGAAACCCATTGAAAAGCCCGACGTGAAAACGGACACGGACGACTCTCCCCTTGCCACTCCTCCGCCAAAGTCAAAAATTGCTCAATCTGGTGATAATAAACATTTGTCAAGCGGTGATGACAAAAAACAACCAGTCAAAAACAGTGCTTCAACGCAGCCCTCGCCCAAACCAGTCCCAAAAGTTGAAATGGTCCCACCGCAAAAAACGCCACCGGAGAAAATCGACAAAGAACCCACCGATAAAAACGCGACCTCAATTAAAAAAGACGAGCAAAAGAAGGAGAATGATAAGGCAGCTAAGACTGATAATTCCGGTGAAAAATGTGATAAAACAACAGTGGCAAAAACAACTAAAAGTGCTGCTGCTTTAGGTGCTAGTGATGCAAAACCAGAAAGTGCTGTTAACAAAGCTGCCAGTGTTGCAAACACTGGTGGGCAAACAAACAAGAAGAAAGAGAAAATTAATTCAGAGGTGGAAGCATTGAATCAGCTTCAAGAGAAAGTAGAAAATATGGTGGCAGGAATAACTATTACAGAGGTAGACATTGCAGTTTTTTAATGATTTATTTATTAAGTTCCTTGTGTGTTCAAGAGAATGATTACTTGATAGGGGTGTGAACTTCCATTGGCCCACTCAAATAGTTTTATTAAATTTTCGTGCTGAATATGATGTTAAAATTATTCAGCGTATTTGTTTTGTAACAGGTGTTTGGCTTAAAGCAACAGGGTTAGACTGTGTCGATGCTTGATACTTTATCATGTGTTTATCATAAGGTTTATACAATTATCCTGCCAATTTTGGTGTGCATGATGTTAAGTTTTAAGTTTTGAAATATAAACAGATGGCAAGTAGAAGTGCAGTGACTAAGTACTTGAACTCTATCTACCTTAGGTTTTGAATTATCTCCCTTTATTTAATTTCAAAGTAAATTTTTGTCTGGAGCATAACTCCAAATCAATTCAATTTACTTTAAACTTAGAATATAAACAGATGTTAAGTAGGAGAAGTGCAGTGACCAAGAACCATAACTCTTATCTACCTTAGTTTTTTAATTATCTCCCTTTTATATTTAATTTAAAGTAATTTTTTGTCCGGAGCATAACTCCAAATCTATGCAATGGATTTACTTTAAAATTAGAATAAAAACAGATGGCAACTAGAGAAGTGCAGTGACCAAGAACCATAACTCTATCTACCTTAGTTTCTGAATTATCCCCCTTTATATAATTTCAAAGTAAATTTTTGTCCAGAGCATAAATCTAAATCTACTAAGGGTATTTACTTGAAACTTAAAATATCAACAGATGGCATGTAGGAGAAGTGCATTGACTAAGAACCATAACTCTTTCTGCATTAGTTTTTGAATTATCTCCCTTTATTTATTTTCAAAGTTAATTTTTGTGTGGAGCATTACTCGAAATCTATTCAATGGATTTACTTTAAACTTAGAATATGTAGTTTTTATATTATCTCCCTTTATTTACTTTCATAGTAAATTTGTATCTGTTTTGTCACAGATGACACAGGTGCCATGTTTTATAAATATTGTTCTACACTCTAAAACAAAATTAATGTTCTCATACAAGCAAACATATTACGGCGGGGATGGCCATGTTAACATGGCTCTTGTTTATACTAGGAGGAGGAGGAGCGTCGCAGTGCCCTGCCGCCGGACCATGAACATTACAACAAGTGGTTCTATAGAGACCCTCAGGGAGACTTGCAAGGTAGGTTACCATGGTTACCATGGCAGTCAGCTAGGCTGGCTAGCTTATGGCCAGACCATGAACATTACAACAAGTGGTTCTATAGAGACCCCTCAGGGAGACTTGTGAAGAAGGCTACCATGGTTACCATGGCAGTAAGCTAGGCTGTCTTAGTCATGGCCGGACTATGAACATTACAAGTGGTTCTACAGAGACCCTCAGAGAGACTTGCAAGGTAGGTCACTATGGTTACCATGGCAGTCAGCTAGGCTAAGTGGACTACAAATCCCTAGTATTGCAGGTTCCATACCTTGCCTTACCACACAAATTGTTGAATGTTTTTTATGCCCTGGGATCGAATGATCGGGGGTATATTGTTTTTGGTCTGTCTGTCTGTCTGTCTGTCTGTCTGTCTGTCTGTCTGTCATTCCGTCATTCTGTCACTCTGTCATTCTGTCCCAAAACTTTAACCTTACAGTAAAGTTTTGCAATTAGTTTTTGAAATATTGAACATAGCAACTTGATATTTGGCATGCATGTGTATCTCATGGAGCTGCACATTTTGAGTGGTGCAAGGTCAAGGTCATCCTTCAAGGTCAAAGGTAAAAAAATAATCAAAACGGCGCATTAGGGGGCATTGTGTTTCTGACAAACACATCTCTTGTTTTTAAATGATATAATTATTATTTCTTAACTGTACTAATTTGTGAATGGTAGGGTTCATTACATACCTCTGGACTTTTGTCTATAGGTACATGATGAACTCTGGCTATGATCTCTTTGATAAACCACAGGCCTTGGTTGTCAGTGTTGTCTGACTTGGTAATTTTGACTGCCTACAGACCCCCCCCCCCCGGTTGGATTGGACAAAATCCAAGGGAAGTAATAAGCTTTAAAGGGAGATGATTTCTATACCTGCCAAATGATAAATAGAAATTTTATTTCAAAGCGGCGCAGTAGGGGGCATTGTGTTTCTGACTGAACACATCTCTTGTTCATCCATGGATCACAGTTTGCATTCCTGGCATGTTTTCATAACAAAATAATTGATTGATCATGAAAGTTTGTCTAAGGTCATTCTCCCCCTTGCTGCTGATTCAAACAGGACAGTGTCACTTATTGGCAGTATGGGTACTTACAGGGCTTTTGTTTTTATGCCCCTGGATCGAATGATTGAGGGTATATTGTATTTGACCTGTCTGTCATTGTATGTGTCTGTCTGTCTGTCATTCTCTCCCAAAACTTTAACCTTGGTCATAACTTTTGCAATATTGAAGATAGCAACTTGATATTTGGCATGCATGTGTATCTCATGGAGCTGCACATTTTGAGTGGTGTAAGGTCAAGGTCATCCTTCAAGGTCAAAGGTCAAATATATGGCGCAGTAGGGGGCATTGGGTTTCTGACAAACACATCTCTTGTTGATTTTGGAAAAGGGTCTGGCCTTCTATTTTGGGGGAAAAAATATTGACCGAACTGAAAAAGGGGAAGAAATTTCCCCAAGTAAGCTTGAAATTAGGGGAAAATTGCATAATTTTAAAGAAATTCTCTTAGGGGAAGGGCCTTTCTCTTGGGGAAAGTGGCCTATATTAGGCCCTTGCTAAAGAAGAAAAAAAAGCCCTGACTTAGAACTGGCAACACAGCAGTAGAACTGGTACACAAGGCCCTAACTTAGAACTGGCAACACAGCAGTAGAACTGGTACACCAGGCCCTGACTTAGAACTGGCAACACAACAGTAGAACTGGTACACCAGGCCCTGACTTAGAACTGGCAACACAGCAGTAGAACTGGTACACCAGGCCCTGACTTAGAACTGGCAACACAACAGTAGAACTGGTACACCAGGCCCTGACTTAGAACTGGCAACACAACAGTAGAACTGGTACACCAGGCCCTGACTTAGAACTGGCAACACAGCAGTAGAACTGGTACACCAGGCCCTGACTTAGAACTGGCAACACAACAGTAGAACTGGTACACCAGGCCCTGACTTAGAACTGGCAACACAACAGTAGAACTGGTACACCAGGCCCTGACTTAGAACTGGCAACACAACAGTAGAACTGGTACACCAGGCCCTGACTTAGAACTGGCAACACAACAGTAGAACTGGTACACCAGGCCCTGACTTAGAACTGGCAACACAACAGTAGAACTGGTACACCAGGCCCTGACTTAGAACTGGCAACACAGCAGTAGAACTGGTACACCAGGCCCTGACTTAGAACTGGCAACACAGCAGTAGAACTGGTACACCAGGCCCTGACTTAGAACTGGCAACACAGCAGTAGAACTGGTACTCCAGGCCCTGACTTAGAACTGGCAACACAGCAGTAGAACTGGTACACCAGGCCCTGACTTAGAACTGGCAACACAACAGTAGAACTGGTACACCAGGCCCTGACTTAGAACTGGCAACACAGCAGTAGGACTGGTACACCAGGCCCTGACTTAGAACTGGCAACACAGCAGTAGAACTGGTACACCAGGCCCTGACTTAGAACTGGCAACACAGCAGTAGAACTGGTACACCAGCTTACCCAGGAAAAGTGCTAGTAGGTTAACTGACTGCCCTGTAAAAATATCTGAAATACTGTAGAAAACAGCAAAAATGTTATTAAAACAAACTAAAAGAATCCTACTCACAGGTTCTTTTTGAATACCTTGATCATGGAAAACTTCTTGGCTCATTCAACAAAAAAAACAAGGCTGAAATTTAAATGTGTGCCCAACTTGCACATATCAATATTGGTTTTAAGCTTAACCATTATATAACATCTCTGCAGCAAGGACTGAAGTCATTTAAACTACTGTGAAACCATTTATTTTCACCAACAAGAAATTTCGTCATTTTTATAAAAATGACGTTTTCGTCAGGCACTTAAATGTGCCAATTCCTGACTTTGAAATTAAAAAAAAATATGCTTCAGTCAATATCAGATTTGTTTGTCCGAAATATATCGCGGTTGCGATAAATCGTAGTGGGGAAAGAGGGAGGACACTTGAGAGTCACTTCAGGAGCTGGGGCCTGTTTGTGACATGTCAATATACTTGTCTTTTGTTATCAGGTGATCAGTAATTAGCCCCCATTAGTGTATCATTATTAGCGGATTAGTGGGACCGATTAACCGTTAACGAGTGTATCAAAACAGTGAAGCCAATTACCAATTGGTCTTATTCATTTATTATCATGGCCAAACTAATGACAATCTTACCTTTATCGGCACAAACTAGAGAAGGTGCGAAGATTATTGGTTAAAATTAGTGTTAGCAAACTATTTGGTCATTTTTCAATAAAGTTTCAAGAGTTTTACATCGTAAATATTTGATCATTTTAAGAACAATAATTTTCTGAAGTGTAGAATTAACAGTGCATTATGGGACAGTGGTTTCATAGGGCACGGTTCAGCTTTAATTGAAACAACCAATGGACGTATGCGTTTAAATTAGATTGAATGCAATAGGATACAAAGCAATGTTTTATTGCGTCATTATCAGTCATTCGAAAAACTTGCAATCCGGGGATTTCCTGAAAATCGCGCAAAAATAAAAGTGAATTTCAGTAAACAATTACCCTACGTTTGGATGGAACTAATCGTCATAATTGCTAATTTCTCTTTACCTGTTACGTTTTCAATTTGCTACAAGTAACAATGATTTGAAACATGTATCGTAAAATTTGTCAAAGCTGTCGATGATTAAAATCATTGATAGCCCATAAACGAAGCACAAGCCATTTTTACACCTTTTTTGTAGCAAACAACCAAACACAAATCAATATGTTCTATATTAATTATTATCCCCAAGTTTTTCGGAGAAAAAGTGGGCATATTGTATTGATGCGAGTCTGTCTGTCTGTCCGTCCGTCCGTCCGACCGTCCTGGCCACCTGCTCCTCCTACACTATTAGCACTAGAACCTTGAAACTTACATACATGGTAGCTATGAGCATATGTGCGACGGTGACAGTGACGGAATTTTGATCAGACCCCTGGGTCAAAAGTTATGGGGGTTGGGGCGGGACCGGGTCAGATTTTCACTCATTTTTTTTATGTTATTTTACATTAACTTCTTCATTTCTGCACCGATTTACTTCAAATTGATACTGAGCCTCTCTTTTGACACTAAGGTCAATCTCAACTATGCATGGCCCCATTACCAACCATGGGGGGCCCCAGCCACGTCGGCCACGCCCACCCAAAATTGCTTTTTACTATAATTTCTTCATTTCTACACCGATTCACTTCAAATTGATACTGAACCTCTCTTATGACAATACGGGTCAATCTCAGCTATGAATGGCCACATTACCAACCCTAGGGCACCCCGCCAACATAGGCCACGCCCACCCAAAATTGCCTTTTACTATAATTTCTTCATTTCTACACCGATTCACTTCAAATTGATACTGAACCTCTCTTATGACAATACAGTCAATCTCAGCTATGCATGGCCCCATTACCATCCATGGGGCGCCCCGCCCACATAGGCCGCGCCCACCCAAAATTGCCTTTTACTATAATTTCTTCATTTCTACACCTATTCACTTCAAATTGATACTGAACCTCTCTTATGACAATACAGTTAATCTCAACTATGCATGGCCCCATTACCAACCCTGGGGCGCCCCACCCACATAGGCCACGCCCACCCAAAATTGCCTTTTACTATAATTTCTTCATTTCTACACCGATTCACTTTAAATTGATACTGAACATCTTTTATGACAATACAGGTAATCTCAACTATGCATGGCACCATTACCAACCCTGGGGCACCCCGTTCACATAGGCCACGCCCACCCAAAATTGCCTTTTACTATAATTTCTTCATTTCTACACTGATTTACTTCAAATTGTTGCTGAACATCTCTCATGACAATACAGTCAATCTCAACTATGTAAGGCCCCATTTCCAACCCTGGGGAGCCCTGCCCATAAAAGGCCACACCCACCCGAAATTGTCTTACTATAATTTCTTCCTTTCTACACCGATTCACTTCTAATTGATACTGAACTTCTCTTATGACAATACGGTCAATCTCAACTATGTATGGCCCCATTAACAACCCTGGGGCGCCCAGCCCATAATAAGCCACACCCACATAGGCCACCCCACCCAAAATTGCCTTTTACTATAATTTCTTCATTTCTACATTGATTCATTTCAAATTGATACTGAACCTCTCTAATGACAATACAGTTAATCTCAACTATGCATGGCCCCATTACCAACCCTGGGGCGCCCCGCCCACCCAAAATTGCCTTTTACTATAATATCTTCATTTCTACACCGATTTACTTCAAATTGATACTGAACCTCTTTTATGACAATACATTTAATCTCAATTATGCATGGCGCCATTTCCAACCCTGGGGCACCCCACCCACATAGGCCACGCCCACCCTAAATTGCTGTTTTCTATAATTTCTTCATTTCTACACCTATTTACTTCAAACTGATACTGAACATCTCTTATGACAATAAGGTCAATCTCAACTATGTATGGCCCCTTTACCAACCCTGGGGCGCCCCGCCCATAATAGGCCACACCCACCCAAAATTGTCTTTTACTATAATTTCTTCATTTCCACACCGATTCACTTCTAATTGATACTGAACTTCTCTTATGACAATACAGTCAATCTCAACAATGCATGGACCCATTACCAACCATGGGGCGCCCCTGGGTCAAACATGCGGAGTGGGAATACGCGTCTGCCTCGGCCGCGCCATTTCTAGTTATTATCAATTCGGAGAATGTATATAAGTCAGGTGTTGATCACACATCATCATCTTTTAATTTTGTTTATTGTCTTTGCTCCGGATCCGCTGTGAGGAGGCTGTATTATCTGCAACAACACTGAAAAACACAATATACACAATGGGTAATAAAGTTGTTAACCCACGTTTTTCGGAGAAAAAGTGGGGATATTGTGGTGATGTGCGACTATCCGTCCGTCCTGGCCACCTGCTCTTCCTACACTATTAGCACTAGAACCTTGAAACTTACATACATGGTAGCTATGAGCATATGTGCGATGGTGACAGTGACGGAATTTTGATCTGACCCCTGGGTCAAAAGTTATGGTGGTTGGGGCGGTGCTAGGTCAGAGATTTTCACTCATTTTTTATGTTATTTTACATTAACTTCTTCATATCTGCACCGATTTACTTCAAATTGATACTGAGCCTCTTTTATGACAATACGGTCAATCTCAACTATGCATGGCCCCATTACCTACCCTGGGGTGCCCCGGCCACATAGGCCATGCCCACATAGGCCACGCCCACCTAAAATTGCCTTTTACTATAATTTCTTCATTTCTACACAGATTCACTTCAAATTGATACTGAACCTCTCTTATGACAATATAGTTAATCTCAACTATGCATGGCCCTATAACCAACCCTGGGGTGCCCCGCCCACATAGGCCACGCCCACCCAAAATTGCCTTTTACTATAATTTCTTCATTTCTACACCGATTCACTTCAAATTGATACTGAACCTCTCTTATGACAATACGGTCAATCTCAGCTATGCATGGCCCCATTACCAACCCAAGGGCACCCTGCCCACATAGGCCACGCCCACATTGGCCACGCCCACCCAAAATTGCATTTTTCTATAATTTCTTCATTTCTACACCGATTCACTTCAAATTAATACTGAACCTCTTTTATGACAATACGGTCAATCTCAGCTATGCCTGGCCCCATTACCAACCCTTGGGCGCCCCGCCCACATAGGCCATGCCCACATAGGCCACGCCCACCTAAAATTGCCTTTTACTATAATTTCTTCATTTCTACACCGATTCACTTCAAATTGATACTGAACCTCTCTTATGACAATACAGTTAATCTCAACTATGCATTGCCCCATTACCAACCCTGGGGTGCCCCGCCCACATAGGCCACGCCCACCCAAAAGTGCCTTTTACTATAATTTCTTCATTTCTACACCGATTCACTTCAAATTGATACTGAACCTCTCTTATGACAATACAGTTAATCTCAACTATGCATCGCCCCATTACCAACCCTGGGGCGCCCCGCCCACATAGGCCACGCCCACCCAAAAGTGCCTTTTACTATAATTTCTTCATTTCTACACCGATTCACTTCAAATTAATACTGAACCTCTTTGATGACAATACAGTCAATCTCAACTATGCATGGCAACATTACCAATCCTGGAGCGCCCCGGCCACATAGGCCATGCCCACCCAAAATTGCCTTTTACTATAATTTCTTCATTCTACACTGATTTACTTCAAATTGATACTGGACCTCTCTTATGACAATTCAGTCAATCTCAACTATGTATGGCCCCATAGCCAACCCTGGGGCGCCCCGCCCATAATAGGCCACACCCACTCAAAATTGTTTTTACCCCCACGCTCTTTGAAAAGCGTGGAGATATTGTGGTTATCTCCGCCGTCCGTCTGTCCGTTTGTTCGTCCTGGCCACTATCTCCTCCTACACTATTGGCACTAGAACCTTGAAACTTACACACATGGTAGCTATGAGCATATGAGCGACCCTGCACTATTTGGGATTTTGATCTGACCCCTGGGTCAAAAGTTATGGAGGTTGGAGTGGGGCAGATCAGAGAATTTTACTCATTTTTTAAGGTTATTTTACTATAATTTCTTCTTTTCTACAACGATTCCCTTCAAATTGATACTGAACCTCTCTTATGACAATACGGTTAATCTCAACTATGCATGGCCCCATTACACACCCGGCCAACATAGGCCATGCCCACCCATAATATCCTTTTACTATAATTTCCTTATTTCTGCACTGATTCACTTCAAATTGATACTGAACCTCTCTTATGACATTACGGTCAATCTCAGCTATGTATGGCCCCATTACCAACCCTGGGGCGCCCCTGGGTCAAACATGCGGCGTGGGGATACACGTCGGCCTCTGCCGCGCCATTTCTAGTTAACAATTAGCGCTAATCATTACTATTCTACCTAAACGAAGTCAACGCTGTCGTTACAGCTGTACTGCACTCACGTTTTAGAGCAATGCCACATGTCAGTTAAGTACACTGTGTAATCTACACCCTTTTGTGTCAGAACCGGATTTATCTTGAGTACGAAACAGACGGAGTATGTATGCCTGGATTACGTTGGATTTTAGAGCCTCATTCCTTTTGTAATTCAGTCTTAATATGTTAAAATATGGGACATAATTGTTTGTTAGGATCCTGAATTCGTCAATTAATAATGGTTTCATAGTAAGCAAAAATGTGCCATATACATTATGAATTATTATTTTATGCTTATTTTAAGGACCCCTTGTAATGGTGGTGAACACAGCTAAACTTTCCTAGACAAGATTTAAGACATTAAGATGAAGAATATGGTTCAAACATTTATCTAACAAATTTATGAATTGCTCTGAGTATCTGGAAAGACAGACGTTACTGACTACAAGTTGATGTATTATGCTTGATAGACACAATATACTTGATAGACAAGACAAACAAAACAATTATATATTGATAGTATATGTGGTGCATAATTATCTTATAACAAAAAAGCATCCTGGGTGCAAATGTTTTGGTATTTTCTAGAATAAAACATATAATCCACAAAACCTAAAAAAATGTCTGATCATTAACGAATATTTAAAAGGCTCTTCCAATATTCTCGTTTTCATTTTCCATATGTTTTCATATATTTCCTGTTTGAGAAAACGAGTGATGTAAACACAGACAATCCGTTTCAATTGTTTGCATTGGCACACTATAGCCCCCATAATATTTGGCTTGCTCAATCCTTCGTTTGTAAGTCCCAACTGGTCATATTAAATGTACCAACAAGAAACCTATGAAATAACGCTTCTCCATCGTTTCCTCACAGGTCCGTTTGCATCAACAGAGATGGCGGAATGGTTTAGTGCTGGGTATTTTACAATGAATTTGCAAGTCCGAAGAGGCTGTGATGAAGTGTTCTCTCCCCTAGGTAAGTACATCATTTAAGTGTTCTTTCCCTTAGGTAAGTACATCAGGTATGTATGTCATTTAAGTTTTATCTCCCTTAGGTAAAGGCAACATGGAAGTGTTATCTCCCTTAGGTAAGGACATCATGGAAGTGTTCTCTCCCTTAGGTTAAGACATCATGGAAGTGTTCTCTCTCTTAAATAGGTACATCATAGAAGTGATTTCTCTCTTAAGTAAGTACAGCATTGACAATCATAGCCTAGTTGCGCTTAAGTTGCTGTTTAAAACTGATTACAAAACACCCGGTTGAAACTTTTACTGCACTCAATCTATGAAGTTTCTTGCTTGTTTTGTGCGTTTACATCTATGTTATTTTTGTTTGTAGTTGTCATATATGATATATGGTTGAGGGAAAACCAGTCTACCTGGAGTTTAAAAGTAGTCATACATTTTGAATGTTTAAAGATGTATGGTGTATGAAGCATCAGGGGTGAAATCTGCCAATAATAAAGAGAAAATTTTGAAGGATGGATTTAGACTGATATTGGTATAATTGACATCTTCAGCCCCTTTCACGTTAACTCCCAGAATACGGGGATAAAAGTTGTTCGTTAAAACTTGGCGCAGTATGAAACCACGGCATATTGGCTTATTTTCTGCACAGGTACCCATTTACACTCTAGGGCGGAGAGGAGGAAGCATGGGATACATTTTTTCGCAGAGAATTTCCAGTGGTCTCAGTGGGATTCGAACATGGTCCTTCCAATTTCTAGACCAGGGCTCGTATTCACTAACCATTTCTTAGACTTAAGAATAAAGAATAGACTTAAAACTATGTGTTCAGCCCTTGAATATATACAGGCTTAAAGTGATATTATGGGCATCTAACAGTATTTAGGTGTCTATCGCAACTGTTGTTTATTTTTGTTGTTTTCACTTCATATACACTTATATTTGTTAATGCAACATCAACATACTAAAACAATATCCAGGAATGAAAAAATAATCCATTTGAATATCAACCGTACTTCCGTTTTGACAACTGACGACGGAAATTATTCGATGTACGATGTGAGTCTAAATGTAGTTTTCATGCAGATTTGTTCATACGAAACAAAGACACAATTTTGTTTTACGGATCATTTCAGCTTAGAGGACTGGGTGAGTCATGTAAAATATCGAAAAAAATATATTTTTTTTTATAAACAACTGGTAGCAAGATGAGTTGTTATAGATAATTGGTTAGTTACCACATTTTAACTAATTCTTTTGACCTGTTAATTCTGTTCAGCTCAATCAACAGTGAAAAATGACCATAATATCACTTTAAATGTTGCTTATGTAATTAATAAATTGATCTAAATAAAGAATGGTGAAGTTGGATCCAGTAAACTCCATTAAATATTGAACTGTGGCATAGAATACGAATATTACAGTTTTAAGAATTTTCTTTATTTTCTGTCGTAAGTCTAAGAATTGGTTAATATGGGCCCAGCATCATACCAAAAAACCACTGTTGCCACAATACTTCAATAACAATCTGTTTCAGGGGAGCTAATAAAGCGATGGGGTCGTGTCCCTTTCCTGCCTGGCCAAATGCCTCCACCTCTCATGGTAATTCAACTTGCTAAATTTATTTATAATTTGAAAACACTATTAAGTTATTCAAATGTGTATTTAGTGTATTTTGATGTGATCTCTTTTAAATGATGTTAGTACTATTTAATAACGGGGATCACCCCAAAAGCATTCTTTTTACCAAAGCAGTTACAATTTGCTAAGGAGGATCACTACAATACAAACTGTGAATTATTCAGAAGAATGAAGTAGAGGTGTTCAGCATTCTATTGAACTACAAATGTTAAAATCAACAGAATATATGGCTGGAAGGTGGAGCTTCAATTTTATTTTCACATTTAATAACGTTAACTGATGAATGTCAATGTCCCTGAGCTGCAATTTAACAACAATATGCCAATTTCTGTTGTTCAAGTCAGGTTAATGTTTATAAGTATTTATAAATGTATGTTTATAAGAGGTTGAATTGTGTTTTCTGTGTCATACTAAAAGGTAACTGCTGATAATTTCGTGAGTTGTAGATTGCACTACTGTTTTTTATATGTACAAAGCAAATGTTAAAGTTTACATATACCTCTGTAACTACCTGAATAAACGAACTTCCAATATGTGCTCTAGGTCATTACATCAGGTATCTGACAGAAATTCCACATATTAACAAAAGCCTGGGCCAGGGAAAACAAGCCTTAATTCATTTGCGTAAAGTGTCATCTAGATTGGCCTGTTCAGTTTGCACAGGCTAAGAAGGATAGACACTTCCTGTCTAGACTGGTTTTTTTGTGAAGATGAGACCATGTTTAAACGAAAAATTCCATGAGAGTGGAAAATGGTGTCCCTTACTAGCCTTACTCTGCGTAATACTAGTGCTGCAACAATATACCGGTATATCGGTATATATCGCAATACGCAATCCGCATATTGTATTGCGATACAATTTTCATCATACCGGTACGAACATTTTAGAAAAAAATTATTCACATTTCATCCAGAAAAGCCATCCGAAATAATGATATCAAGGTAAACAAAACAAAGCGGTGTAAATAAATTTTTACGTAAAAAAAGCATTCTAAAAAGTGTTTAATACGGAGTAGCGTTGTTTCATGGGAGCATTTGTTCGATGCTTCTGAACAGATTATCGTTGAATTAATTGCACACAAGTGTAAATATTTCGTTCAATTCTGAATTGAGCATTATTAAATTTGTACCGGGGTAATCCGAATTTTGGAAACACGCTTCCAAATTTTAATGCTAACGCGACAATACAAAATTCTAGCGTCAAATAAAAAGTGCTTTATCCTTTGTCTCAATAAAAAGCGCGCGAAAATTATGCAGACATGTAGAACGTCTCATGGAATGTATGGGTGTATTTTGTGTTTTATAAAAGCGGGAACATCACATTAGGCGATTTACGTGTGTTCAGTGGGGAAAAAAAACGCCCCGGTTGGACGTGATTTCATCACATCTTTATAGTAACAAATGCCAAAATGTATTTGATACGTAAGCTAATTTGCAAATGTTTGTGTTTCTTGTAATTCTTGAGCACATTTATAGTAAATATTTACCAGAATTTGCTATAAAACTGGAATGTACGGGTTTATCGGGTAATTTGGAAGTTATAATTCTGGTACAAGTTAGCAATATATTGCGATATATTGCAATACGGGTTTTTGAACTGACAATATATTGCAATACGGTTTTTGGCGTATTGTTGCAGCACTACGTGATACACAGGTCAATCTGAGACAACCAGTTAAAACTGAAATACAATTTGCCCAGTTTTCCCAGATAGGGGCTCAATACGTCAGGTAACTGACGGAAAATGCACCAATTTGATAGCATTGTGAAAGATAATATAAGAAACATCTGGCTGACTTATTGCCCCTTCAGTTATTTGTTGGTAACAAAGTGCAAAAAAAAAAAAAAAAAATGCATATCAGCCGCGTTCTGAGAAAACTGGGCTTAATGCATGTGCATAAAGTGTCGTCCCAGATTAGCCTGTGCAGTCAGTACAGGCTAATCACGGATGACACTTTCCGCCTAAACTTGATTTTCGGTAAGGAGGGACTTCCTTGAAACTAAAAATACCATAAAAGCGGAAAGTGTCATCCCTGATTAGCCTGTGTGGATTGCACAGGCTAATCTGGGAGGACACTGTACGCACATGCATTATGCCCAGTTTTATCAGAACGCAACTCATATGTTTTCCAGAATAATATTTCTCCTGCCACTGAATCCCCACCACAACAACATCAACAACAACCACAGCAGCAACAACCTCAGCAGCAGCAACAGCAGCAGTGGCAGGACCCAGGCCAGGCAGTGGCGGACCATCAGCAGTTCCTTCAGCAGTATGTACAGCAGCAGATGCAGCAACAACAAATGCTGATGAGGTAAATATTGCTTTCATGGTTTAAGGTATCACAGACTGTATTGAGGGTTGTACTTTCTCCTCCTTTCAGCTGAATTCCTCCCTTTTTATGCCCCCGGATCGAATGATCGGGGGTATATTGTTTTTGGCCTGTCTGTCTGTCACTCTGTCTTTCTGTCCCAAAACTTTAACCTTGGTCATAACTTTTGCAATTTTGAAGATAGCAACTTGATGTTTAGCATGCATGTGCGTCTCATGTAGCATCACATTTTGAGTGGTGAAAGGTCAAGGTCATCCTTCAAGGTCAAAGGTCAAATATATGGCTTCACAAGCGGTGCAGTAGGGGGCATTGTGTTTCACAAACACAGCTCTTGTTATGGCAAAGTAATTGTACAAATAGTTACTTAATTTTATCTGCAAATTAAGAGTTAAATTGAACCCTTTAAGAGAGGTACATTATTTTCCTCCCCTGAGGTTGTTCCTAAATCACCTCTTTGTAAGTGATAAGCATTTGGTTTCATATTTTCTCCTCTGCTTGTATGTTTATGTCCCTGTTTTGATAATGGCAGAAGGGCATATGGTGTAACACCACTCAGGCTTAGCGGGTTTGAGCCATCAGGTTTTTACCTGTTTTTTAAACGAAAAAAAAAGAATCTACAGTTTTACTCCACTGCAATTTCCATATGTTGTTTCAGGCAACTCCAGCTACAGCAGCAGTTACAGCAGGTGATGACCCAACTACAGGAGTCGAGCCACTTCAAGGCCCTCTCCCCGCTACAACAACAACAGCTAGTGCTGCAGATCATGGCCAAACAGAGCGTTCTGCCTGCACAGCAGCACCCTCAGAGACTGTCACCTAGGTAACAATAAGCAACCAAATGAGCTGCCGTCTGGGCAAATTACACTTGGGTAAAGTGCGATTCCAGATTAGCCTGTGCCAACTGCACAGGCTAATAAGTGACGACACTAGACACATGATTTAAGCCTAGTTTTTCCAGAATGTTACTCAAATGTAAAACTGGTATTGTCATACATTAAAGGCTTGGGATAAATTTATGTGCTTTTGAATTGGTTTGCATCTGACAATTATATCTAAAATGGTCAGTATTTCATCACTTACGATAACAAAACAAAAACTAGGAAGTGTATATATATTTTTGCTCTTTGGTCTTCAAGCAAAGTTTACATATGGGTCATTTTGTCTAAAAAGTAGGTCACCAGGTCAAATCTTGGAAAAACCTTGTTACCTCTCTTGGGGATTTTTTATGACTCAATCTTGATGAAACTTGGTCTGGCTGTCCATCTTGACAATGTCTAGACCAAGTTTGATTCCTTGTCAAGTTTGTGTGATCGAGTTTAGAGGGTTTACTTTGTACCTATTTAACTTAAAACTTTTCAGAATATTCAGTCATAGAATTAGATTGCCCATTTCTTTGGTGGATTTAACATTTACTTATAAAACTTTTGCAAATCGTTAGGTTATAAAAAACACGAGTTTATTACAAAAGTGATACATAAGTAAAATATAACAAAATAACTTTCTAGGTATTTGCATGCCAGTAAAATAAAAACTAGTTTATTAGAAAAAGTGATAACCTTTGAAAACATAACAATATAACCTCTATCTTATTCTCATTCCAGAAATTCAGCAGAAGCTCCTCCTGTTATCTCCAATGACAACACCTCCCCCCATGGTGAACCCTGTCCCTGCGTTCTCCGCCTCCAGCTCCTCCCAGGGTGGGGCCCTACCTGCCAGCATCTGGGACATTGACCCAGCCTCCATTGCCAGCATGCCCACCACTGGCATTTCTGCTGCCGACCTTGAGGCCCACTTGAAGGTCAGTCTGACTGTCAAGCTCCATGTGATCCTGAGCCAGTATTAACCAAACAATTCTTAGATCTAAATCAAATAAAATAAAATATTCTTCAACCCATTTATGCCTAGTGGACTTGCATCCTAAATTGGATCAATTTATTTCCAAAATTAGGGATATCTAGTATACTTATTTCTATATTAAGAATATTTCTTACAGAAATTCCTTTAAGCAAACAGCGTAGACCAAGATGAGACGCCGCATTATGCGGCGTCTCATCTGGGTCTACGCTGTTTGCTTAAAGGAATTTTTTCTAGACGCTAGGCATAAATCGGGTAAATTGAAATATTCAAGAACTGCTTTACTCTTGAAATGATTTTCTGCATTAGTCTCCTCAATCTATATCATTCTTCATGTGGAACATGTTTTAAATTACATAATTGCCAGTGAGAGCCTGTTTGTAATAAAAATTTACCGCTGGGGCAAAACAGATTTCGCCATTCGATATCGCCTTATTTAAAGTCACTTTTGTTTTCAGGAAAAAGAAATCGAGGCAGAGAAGGAGCAGCAAGAACGCCTGAAGCAGGAGAGAGAGAAGTTACGGAGGGAACAGGAGGAAGTGCAGAGACAGAAGGAAGAAATAGAGAGGCAGAGGCAGGAGTTTGAACAACGAAGACAAGACGATCTCAAGGTGACTATTGTTGTGGGTGTTTCGGACCCATTCCTGAACTAAAAAGATCTACTTTTTTTTCTAAATGACAACCATTAGTTCATGTTTAAATGTTTTCAAAAAGAATAATAAAAAAATAAAAATGTTTAGTTCATTATTCTATCCAGCTCTTAATTTGAACCTAAGTAGATATCATATTAATTTTATTCTCAATTTTTAATTATTTGTAAGCAAAAAAAACCCAACTGTTCTAATTTCCCAATTCAATTTAAAACAATGCGATTTTTCCATATCAAAGGGCCCTGGCCTTATAAGCTTAAATTCAGGTATTGCAGCCAATCCCTATGTCCAACAGTGTTCACCCCTTTGTTACTAATTTTTACATATTTTTTATTTCAGGATTTTTTAACCTAGCAAGTTTTACCTGCGGCCCCCATTTTCAAATGATATTTTCATGTTTGGCTGTAATTTTGTTGAAGCCACAAGTACAATATGTACAATTGAATGGCAAACCTTTGGCATGGTGTACCTTGCATAATGTGCTGTGAATCATTGTTTAAAAGACATAACCTCACTTGATTTCTAATATAGCATGGAATTTTATTTGAATTACCTTGCTTTAATTCCAATGTGGCATGAACTATTTTTTTAAAGACATTTCTTCCCAAAAATTCTAAAGCAGTGCAAACATTGTTTTAAAAATATATCCCCCATTGAAAACCATTGTGGCATGAAATATTATGTCCCGTTGAAAATTCAATGTGGCATCAAAGATTGTTTCTAGGACATTACCTCCCTTGAAATCCAATGTGTCATGACATGCGATATTGTTTTAAAGGCATTACCTCCCTTGAAATCCAATGTTGCATAAACAATTGTTTAAAAAATAACCTCCCTTGTAGTTGAAAATCCGATGTAACATGAAAAATTGTTTTAAGACTCAACCTCTCTTCAACTCCAATGTGATATGAACAATTGTTTTTAAAGCATTACCTCCCTTGAAATGCATTGTCGCATTAAAATTCTTTTTAAGACACTACCTCTCAAGAATACCGATAAGGCATGAAATATTGTTTTAAAGACGATTCCTTCTTAATCATTTGTGGCATGAAATATTATTATCCCTCGCCATAGGCGAAGGGATATTGTTTTGGCGTCTGGCCGGCACTTTTGTGTCCGGAGCCATATCTTGGAAGTGCTTTGGCGGATTTCATTGAAACTTGGTATGAGTATATATATATGGATAAGAGGATGATGCACGCCAAATGGCATTGTACACCATCTGATAATAATGGAGTTATGGCCATTTGTATCTTAATAAAATGCTTTTTTAGTGTCAAATGAAACACTTTTGTGTCCAGAAGCATATTGGCGGGGAATATCAATGAATTTGCTTGTTTTACAGACATTACCTCCCTTAGATACCAATGGGGTCTGAATTAATGTTTAAAAGATATTACCTCCCTTGAATCCCAAAAGGCCTTTTTAGGATTTCTCCATAACAGCTAATAAGGCCTTTTTAGGATTTCTCCATAACAGCTAATAAGCCCTTTTTAGGATTTCTCCATAACAGCTAATAAGCCCTTTTTAGGATTTCTCCATAACAGCTAATAAGCCCTTTTTAGGATTTCTCCATAACAGCTAATAAGCCCTTTTTAGGATTTCTCCATAACAGCTAATAAGCCCTTTTTAGGATTTCTCCATAACAGCTAATAAGCCCTTTTTAGGATTTCTCCATAACAGCTAATAAGCCCTTTTGGGTCTTAAGCAAAATATCGAGCTTGATTTATAACAGGGGTGTCAATTTTCCGGATTATTCCGGAAATCCGGATTTGAGCCGGCCAGGGTTGATTTTGAGGTGAATGTAAATCCGATGAGTTTGTTTAAGGCGGGTGGGGGTAGTGACAAAATTCTTTTAGTGCGGGATCATTTCAGAACGAATATTGTTATAGCATCGTCGGCATTCCGGACATTTGCGCTTGGTACCGATTTTATTTATTGATTTCTGATTGGTAAGCGGCTGGCACTGACATAAGCAGTAACTGGCTAAGTAAAGCACTGCAATATCATATTTTAAAACAATATGTTAATCAAATAAGCCCTTTTGGATCTGAAGTAAAATATTGAGCTTGATTTATAAACAAGTCCCTGAAAATTGTGTGCTTCGTGGTACATATTTTGTAGGTACAGTTATGAAAATGCATGACATATTTCCTTCTTCAACTTTTTTTAAAGTTGTGGCTGTTGTCATTCTTTTCAAAGAAAATGGAAGAGGAAAGATTTCGCGCGGAAGAAGAAAAGAAACGCTACGAAGAAGAACAGAGAACCCGGTTGTTAGAAGAGCAGCGGGTGAGACAAAAACAAGAGGAGGAGCGTAAAACGCGTCAGATGGAGGAACATAGAAGTAGGGAGGAAGAAGAACAGGTGAGGCAAATGGAGGTAGAACAGAGAAAGCGTGAGGAAGAAGGAAGGCAGAAGGAGGCACAGAGAAAACAGGAGGCGCAGGTAGGGAGGAAGTGACGTGATTTGTGTTTGGTTTATTTTGGTTTAAAATGTTGAACAGTCATGTCTGTGTTTCATTTACATGTTACAAGATGGGTCCTGTTATACCTACATCCATAAATCATGGAGTCTCTTAGACTGAAAATAAAATATTTGACAATTGCAATTATTCCCCAGCTAATTGTATGAGTTTTGGACTCGGGGACTCTCCAAAATGAAACACTTTCTTAAATAAAACAAATGGTTTGGGTGTGGATTTTTATCCCCCGCCTGAGGCGGAGGGATATTGTTTTGGAGTTTTCCGTCCATCCGTCCGTCCGTCTGGCCACTTTTGTGTCCGGAGCCATATCTTGGAAGTGCTTTGGCGGATTTCATTGAAACTTGGTATGAGTATATATATGCATAAGAGGATGATGCACGCCAAATGGCATTGTACACCATCTGTTAAAAACAGAGTTATGGCCCTTTGTATCTTGAAAAAATGCTTTTTACTATAGGCACTTTTGTGTCCGGAAGCCATATCTTGGAAGTGCTTTTGCGGATTTCATTGAAACTTGGTATGAGTATATATATGGATAATTAGGAAGATGAAGCCAAATGGCATTGTACTCCATCTGGTAATACAGAGTTATGGCCCTTTGTATCTTCAAAATAATGCTATTTTAGTGTCAAATATAACACTTTTGTGTCCAGAAGTATAAGGCGGGGGATATTAACTTCAACGAATTTGCTTGTTTTTTTCTGCAAGGTGTCATTTGAAATTCTATGTTTATATAAGTATTTAAAGAAAACTGCATATTATAAACTGATAAAAAAAATATGCAATGGCATTAAAAAAAGCGATTTATAGGCCATGTGCCATTATAATGTGGACTAATGTCAGAACCACCTATGTATCGAAAACAATTTCATTTAGGGATAATCCGCCAGTTTTCTCGATGTTTCTAATTCTTCCCCAGAAGCAGTTAGAGGCTCAGAAACAGCGTGATCAGCAACTGGCCCTGCAGCGACAGCAGCAGCAACAACAAGAGGAGGTGATGAGGAAACACCAGCAAGACGCCCTTCGCAAGATACAGCAGGAACAGCTGGCAAACATGCAGGTGGGATGGGGCAGTGATTTGGGTTGGGATGGGCAAACATGACAGTGGGACAGGGAAGTGGTGTCAGTTGGGAGGGGTAAACATGCAGGCGGGACAGGATATTGGTGTGGGTTGGGATTGGCAAACATGCAAGTGGAACAAGGAAGTGGTGTTGGTTGGACAAGGGAAGTGGTGTGAGTTTGGAGGGGCAAACCTGCAGGTGTGACAGAGAAGTGGTGTGGGTTAGCATGGGCAAACATGCAGGTGGGAAGTGGTGTGGGTTTGGATTGGAAAACATGCAGGTGGGACAGGGAAGTGGTGTGGGTTTGGAGGGGCAAACATGCAGGTGTGACAGGGAAGTGGTGTGGGTTTGGACGGGCAAACATGCAGGTGGGACAAAGAAGTGGTGTGGGTTGGGATGGACAAACATGCAGGTGGGACAGGAAAGTGGTGTGAGTTTGGAGGGGAAACATGCAGGTGGGATTGGAAAGTGGTGTGGGATTTGATTGGCAAACATGCAGGTGGGACAGGGAAGTGATGTGGGTTGGACGGGGTAGTGGTGTGGATGATGGAGATTTCACAGGTGTGGGTATTTTATGAGTACAGGACCTGTAGTCAGCAAACCACTCTTACACTTAAGAATTAGAAATGGACTTAGAACCAAGAGAAATATGCCCAGTGTGTGAATATTATCCGGCTTCCATTGGTGATTATAGCATTATTAAAATGTTCTACATGAAGATTAATGTGGATAGAGGTGGTAAATTTCAAGTTTGACTAAAAATTTAAGCAAAACTTGACTATTTCAATCTAACGAATATTCTTTATTCTTAGACTTCAGTCTAAGAATTGTTGGGTGATTACGAACCCTGGTGTTGGTAGAGGTACAACATGTGGTTTTGAACAGTTTGGTATGATTTTCTTTTCACGTTAATAAATACATAGCAACAAAGTTTGTTTGCCTTTATAATATATGCCTTTTTCTGAGAAAACTGGGCTAAATGCATGTGCGTTAAGTGTCATCCCAGATTAGCCTGTGCAGTCCGCACAGGCTAATCAGGGACGACACTTTCCACCTAAATTTGATTTTTGGTAAGAAGGGACTTCATTGAAACTAAATATACCATAAAAACAGAAAGTGTCATCTCTGATAAGCCTGTGCAGACAGGCTAATCTGGGATGACACTTCACACACATGCATTATGCCCAGTTTTCTCAGGAAGATACTCATATGTTTACCCTTTATCTGCGTGTTCTTCAGTTACCATCACATGTGCAGTGGGCCAGTGGAGGTGGTAGCCCCCTGGTGTCCTCTAACGGGGGCAGGTCCCTGCTGGAGATCCAGCAACAGGAGGAGCGAGAGAGGCTCGCTAGGGACGAGGTGAGATAGCATGGAGCCTCTCTCTGGCATGACGGGGCCTTAACCCATTTATGCTTAGTGGACCCTCCCATCCTTCTAAATTGGATCAATTTATTTCCAAAATTAGGGATGTCTAGTATATTTATTTCTATATTTAGAATACTTCTAACAGAAAGTCCTTGAAGCAAACAGCGCAGACCCTGATGAGACGCCGCATCATGCGGCTGTCTCATCTGGGTCTTACTCTGTTTGCCAAGGCCTTTTTTCTAGACGCTAGGCATAATTGGGTTTATTCTTGTGTGAGAGTGTGCTCCTAGATTAGCCTGTGTAGTCAGGGCTTTTTCGTGCTCATTCGGGAGAAGAACAGCATAAATTTTGACATTAAGATTTTGGAAATACTTTGTAGCTGATGAATCAGGACACAAAGTTATGGGGTTAAAATGATCAATGGAATATCTTAATGATTTGAACAAATCTTTCTATGATTATTACAGCTTATAAAGAATTTTACTATAGAAAGACAATAACCCTGCTCATGGGTATTGATACACCTTTAGGCATTGACCTGTGATTGGTGTTGTTTCAGATGCAATGAAATGGTGTATATTCCCATTTACATAATAAAACAAGCACCCTTTATGTAAGGAAATAGGCCGTTGTGCTTTGTTTAATATGTAGCCTGGATTGTAGTTTTAAGTTCCGATTAATATTAGCAGACAATATTTGTTTAGAGTTTGTATTAATAGGTAACCCAATCCAGCTGCTCACTTGAGATATTCTTTCAATCCAGCTTCTTAAAAAGCAGCAGGAGTCTCAAAGGCAGCAAATGTTGGCATTGCAACAACAGCAGCAGCAGCAGAAATCCTGGACAAGCACTGTGTAAGACTCTTTACTGTTTCACACCACCTGAGTCTTGGAGATTTATTTTCCAGTCACTGTCTGTCCCTCCTGCTTTCCTGTTAGTTCTGTAACTGTAACAGCCTTGTGAGGATTTTAATATATAACTTCAGATTATTATTCGCAATGACCAGACAATTTAGTTTAAACCCATTTATAAAGGCTCAAAATCCTTAGGCTTATTTGCAATGCTCTCGAGTCCGTTTCCTGGGACTAGAACCAGTAATTGGTATCTTTAGGGGAGATCTTAAGAACGCTCCCAGACAATTTGTTGGAAGAACTCCCATGCTACTAAGTCAAAGGTCATATACTTTTATTTTTAAGTTTAACTATCAGTAAATTTTAATTTCCTTTCTCTTACTTTTTCATCATTGTTAAAAATTTGTTTGCATTATTGTGATAGAATGTGTTAGGTAAAATTCTTATGCTTCGAGATGAAAGGTCAAGGTTGAAATTCAAGGTCAAACATCACGAATTTTCATATCTGCTTATAACTTTATAACATAACATTGGATTTCATACTGTTCATTTTAAATTAATGTATGGCTCTCCTTTCCCCACTGACCAGCTTTCGACTTTGGAGGTGTCTATCACGTCCTATGGCACGCCTTGTTCATAATTGTTGTCATTTTGTTTTCTTTCAAAACACATTGAACCCTACTAGAATTGGGGCAGTTTTTCTGAAATGGCTCTAGTACTACTTCTCGGGTTACCTTGTTTAAATAATTATTATGTTTTGTTAAGGTTATGGCTTATGACCTCAAGCTTATGCTAATTGTGCTATGACATTCCCACAAAGATTTATGTTGCCTTTACTTGGCTGGCACTATCCTTCTGGCCATAAAATCTCTAAAAGAATTAAGCCCTGTATAAAAATAAGGTCTTAAGTTGATTATTTTAGTGATTAATATGAATATTTTATAGATTAAGGTGTTGTAATATTCACGCTATGATTTGTTTCCCTCTGTATAACAAAGAAGATTAAACAAATTTGGGCTAATTCCTTTTAGAGTTGTGATCAAGTAAAGTTTCAGTTTCCAGAAGGTCTGAAACTGTATGCCATTTCAGCTCACCACCGTCGTCAGCCAAGTCCCTGCTAGAGATACAACAGGAGCAAGCCAGGCAGCTGGAGAGAGAGAGACAGAAACGAGAGGAGAACCAGCAACATGTAGCTAAGGTATGGAGGGGGAACCAGCAGCATGTAGCAAAGGTATGAAGAGGAAACCAGCAGCATGTAGCAAAGGTATGGAGGGAGAACCAGAATCATGTAGCAAAGGTATGGTGGGAAGAATTTGTATAAAGGGAGGATAATTTAGGGATTGGTTGCTGCAGACTGATTTTGGGAGGGGGCCCAGAACTGGAACAGGCCAGTCTGTTGGAAGAACAACTGAGTACTGGAAAACCAGCAGAATGTTAAATGTCACAAAGGTAGAGAAAACAGGCGGGAGCTTGGGGTTTGGAAGGGGACTTCGGTGATTTAAAGTGGATGGACAGGCAAAACAGGTGAAAAAGACTGATAAAACTAGCAGAAAAAACAACAACAAAAACTACAGAAGTCTATTGCCCAATACAAGGTAAGGAGGGGGACACAAGGAATCAAAATTGGGTATTGTCACAGTGACGGAGTCCCGTCTCTTAACAGGCCTTGTAGCTAGAGAGGGAAAGGCAACAAAAGACAAACAGCAGTATGCAGCAAAGATGTGGTGAGGTCTTAAATTCTATTGAAACAAATTAAATATAAAAACTCACAAACCAATTTTGCTGTCTTCCTCAGAAAAAACAAACATTCAAGTATCTAAACAAAAAAGCCTGTGTACCTATCATCCTCAGAAAAATCAACAATAAAAGTATCAAAAACCAATTTCTTCCTCAGAACATGACCCTGGGGTCAGCCAGCGTGTGGGGGTCAGGTGCTGGGGTCAACAACTGGGCCAACGAGGGGGCCTGGGGAGCCCTGAAGAACGCCCAGCTCGCTGGGTCTGACTCCTCTCTGGGATTCTGGGACGAGGCCATTATATCATCTGGGCCGGCCAAGAAAACTGCACCCAAGCAGAAGTAAGTACTGAGGTATAGGTGCTTAAGAAGATATGGTGTCAAAGTAGTGATTAGCAGGTCTATTATCTTATGTGTTTAAATCCTGCTCGGAAAGGGTTTTCATCATGCAGGTTTCTTAAATTTGAGGATTATTGGTTCTAGTGAGAACAAAACCTTCAGAATGTCTCAAACATCCTGAGGCTTGAAATGCAATTAATCTTAAATACATAGGTTTAAAATGAAGTTAAACTTAAGCCATGGTTACAATTTTTTAAGTATTCCTCTGATTACAGTATTTTTCAAGTTGTAAGTTTTGTCAGTGAATTATCTAGTAAATGAAAACTGTAAAGTATCGCAGCCTTTTACGACTGGGTCTGCTAGTTCAGATGGTAGATTACTAGACAAAAAATCAGAGGAAGTGTGGGGGGTGGGGGGGTTTCGATACCCAACACATAACTGTGCTGTTATGATTGGTTGTCATAAAGTAGGTCAGTGGTCAGTTGCTTGCATCAGTATGTGTACTAAGGACTGATAAACCAGCTAAGTAAGAAAAAGTGTAAGTTGATTAACTGACCACCATAATATTACTAAAATAATGTTTGACGATTAAAATAATTACAACAGCATATAACAAATTGAGATGATCTCCCGTTCAGTTCAGGCAAGCAGCAGGGCACCACTGACTTCCCTGCACTCCCTGGAGGAGGTAACTCCAACAAGGGACGCAACTCCGGCAGCCAGAACAAGGCAAAACCTTCCAAAACTAAGAAAGATGAGGTATTAAATTGACAGGCTCATTTGAAATTAATTCTGGCTATACATGACTGTCTCATTTTAAATTGATTCCTGCTATACAATTTTTAATAGACTACATTTAAAATGGAATTGTTTATTTCTTATCCTGAAATGGTATTGGTGGTATTTTCTCTATTCACATTTGTATGCCCCCGGATCGAATGATAGGGGGTATATTGTTTTTGGCCTGTCTGTCTGTCTGTCATTCTGTCCAAAAACTTTAACCTTGGTTAAAGTTTAGGTTAAAGTTTTGCAATAACTTTTGCAATATTGAAGATAGCAAGTTGATATTTGGCATGCACGTGTAACTCATGGAGCTGTACATTTTGAGTGGTGAAAGTTCAAGGTCATCCTTCAAGGTCAAAGGTCAAATATAAAGCGTCAACCTTGGTCATAACCTTTGCAATATTGAAGATAGCAACTTTATATTTGGCATGCATGTGTATCTCATGAAGCTGCACATTTTGAGTGGTGAAAGGTCAAGGTCATCTTTCAAGGTCAAAGGTCAAATTTTTGGCTTCAAAACAGCGCAATAGGGGGCATTGTGTTTCTGACAAACACATCTCTTGTTCTTTGATGTGTTTCAATTATTGATGAATGTGTTGTATCTACTTATCAAATTATTTGTGAAATGAAACGAACTTACTGGTAGGTGTTTAACGTGGCTCATGGCTCAGCTAAAGTATGTACTTAAAAGATGCTATTAAAAAAAAAAAAAGATGCTATTACGGTAAATATGTATCGTTGTATAGAATCCTTCCATAAGATATTCAAAAGCTTACTTAAGTACTTCTTGGCTGAGCGTTATAAAATGTGTGAAGAAATGTCAACTTTTGTCAGTAAACCAATGTAAAGTAATTTATTGGATGATATCCTTCTTGTAACCAAGAAATCCTGGATTCTTAGTCAGAAACAAGTACTAGTTCTTCTCAGGAAACATATATGAGAATGTATAGGAAAACTTCTCTTAATGCATGTGCATAAAATGTCATGCTTGTGCATACACACTCGCTAATCAGGGATGACACTTTTCTCCTAAACAGGATGTTTGCAAATAAGAGACTTTCTTTAAAGGAAAAATACTTATCCGGGTTATAAGGGACAACACTTAAGTCACATGCATCAAGCCCTGTTTTCCCTGATTAGGGCCCTATATGTGTTACATGGGCCCCTTTTGCTCCCTACAGGAGGCAGTACAGAGGCTGTTCCAGGCCCCTGTACAGGAGGATGACTTCACCAGCTGGTGTAGAAAACAGCTGAACAGCATGGACACCTCTGTAGACAGTAAGCATTATACCTGCTGTATTGGTAGACATGTCTGCAAAGATTTCAAGCAAATTTCTGTTTGTCAGAAGATGTTTGCAAAGACCTTGTGGGAATTCACAAGGATGTCGCCCCCTGTTAATTTTAATGCCCCCGGATCAAATGATCGGGATATATTGTTTTTGGCCTGTCTGTCTCTCATTCATTCATTCATTCATTCATTCATTGTATGTGTGTGTCCCAAAACTTTAAGCTCGGTCTTAACTTTTGCAATATTGAAGATAGTAACTTGATATTTGGCATGCATGTGTATCTCATGGAGCTGCTTATTTTGAGTGGTGAAAGGTCAAGGTCATCCTTTAAGGTCAAAGGTCAAATATATGGCTTCAAAGCGGCGCAATATGGGCCTTGTGTTTCTATCAAACACATCTCTTGTTTGTCTTGACTCCACTCCTGACCCTTGCAAACAAAGAAATATTGAATACTGTAAACGTATAGAAATTCGTCGGTATGAAATTTCGTGGTTTAATGAAAAACAACTAGTTCGTTGACACGTAATTTTGTGGATTTCAAATTTTTGGGGAAGACTGACCGTCATAATAATTAAACATTTATTAAAACAACCAGAATAATAACGAAGCATAATCTGCTAATCTGTGTTGACCGCAAGTCTTGAGGTTAATGTGCACTGAAGCATGAAAGTGTTGCCAATTACTGTTGATAAGAGCGATAAAGCGGCGCACTTGTGGGTCCCTGCTCGCTAATTGCTATCGATGTTGTTTTGACAATATTTGCACTTCTTAGCGAAAATGGTCCCATAGAAGAAACGCTTTAGTAATAAGGTCCCCAAAATACATGTGTGAAAACCGTTGTCTCTTTTAAATTTTATTTACGCATATTGACATATATGATAAATCTGCAAACTGTTAATTTTACGACGTCACGTAAAATAAAATGTGTTTTTTCTCCACGATTGGTAATGCTATTTATTATATTTATTTACCATGTTTAATAAAACGTACATTAACGATGATGAATAAAAAAAGAAAAAAACTGATATATATAGTGTAATGTGACCTGCTGAAGTGAAGTAACTATTACAAAAACAATATCTCGGATAACTGACAACACAAGAAAATGTCGGAAATTACATTCGGAAATGACCGATTTCGGATTAAAAATGTATAAATAATCGTTGGTACTTGAATTCGTGGTTCAGTGGACCAACGAATTCCACGAAAATTCGTACCACACGAAATTTAATGGTTTTACAGTATCTGTAGGATTTACATATATATGTGTTCAAATGTTGATGGGAAATGAAAGGAAATGTTAGGAAATCTTTATCATAAGCATTTCATTGCACACTTAAACTATGGAGTTAGCTAATCTTTTGAAAAGTCACCAGACTTGTCCCTCATTCCACCGTAATATATTTTAGCAACCTTTTTGAATTCAAGATCATGACCTTTAAGAATGTTTAACCATATCGCACTCTGTGGATAAAGTCAAGATATTAAAAGCCCCTAAACTCTCAAAATCAACTAATGTTTCATATTATATTTAGGAAAATAACACAGTAGAAATCAGTTAAAAATGTTACCATACCACAGCTATCATTGAAATTTTGGCTATTGCTATTAGGAACACTGATTTTTTTATGTATAACTTTATTTTACGAAATATTTTGCAAAATATTGGTTGATTTTGAGTATTTATGTGACTGTAAGACCCCTTTGAGAAAAGAACAGAATAGTCAAAATATATGCTTTGGAAGAGGGTGAAGGAATTTAGTTCACTTTTTTGTTACAAGGTAATGGGAATAATTTCTCAGAAAAGTACTTAATCTTAATTTCATTTAAAAATTCTTAATCATTATTTAAGTACTTTACCTTGATTTCATTAAAAAATTGTTCATCATTGTTAAAGCATTTCAACAGTGTTTTCAACAGATTCCTACAACAGCAACATATGATTGTAAATTTCAGTCCCAACATTTGTTGCCTTCCTACTGGAAGTGGAGTCACCATACGAGGTAAGTTAGGAAAGGTGCAGTATTTGTTACAATGTTTCATGTGTGCTCAATTTCAGTTTATTTGATATTTATAATTATTCCATATCAAATTGGCATTGTCCGTCTGTCCAAACTTTTGAGGGCTATACCTCAGAAAAAGTATAACAAATCAACATGAAACTTAATGGGTGTATAGAAATCAATACTTTTTCAGGGCTATATCTCAGATACCATTCAAGATTTCAACATGTAACTTCATGGGTGTATAGATATCAATGAGGAGAATTGCCTTTGCATAAGAATCATAATCATACACTTTTGTATGCCCCCGGATTGAATGATCGGGCTATATTGTTTTTGGCCTGTCTGTATGTTTGTCAGTCAGTCAGTCAGTCAGTCAGTCAGTCAGTCAGTCAGTCAGTCAGTCAGTCAGTCAGTCAGTCAGTCAGTCAGTCAGTCAGTCAGTCAGTCAGTCAGTCAGTCAGTCAGTCAGTCAGTCAGTCAGTCAGTCAGTCAGTCAGTCAGTCAGTCAGTCAGTCAGTCAGTCAGTCATTGTGTGTGTCCCAAAACTTAAACCTTGGCCATAACTTTTGCAATATTTAAGATAGCAACTTGATGTTTGGCATGCATGTGTATCTTATGGAGCTGCACATATTGAGTGGTGAAAGGTCTATTTATCATTTGGCAGGTATAGATCATTTTACAAGGGAAGTAATATTTTTTATTGTATCCCTTAAAAAAATATTACTTCCCTTGTTAAAATTATCTGTACGTGCCAAATGATAAAACAAAAATTAATTAATCAAAGCGGCGCAGAAGGGGGCATTGTGTTTCTGATGAACACATCTTGTTTGTTTAAAGGACGTCTTTTCTGAACCAAAATTCTATCCTTGCGGAAAGTGTTTGGCCTGTGCGGACTGCCCATGTTTATCAAGGACGCCATTTTATGCACATGCATTAAGCCCCATTTCCACAGATTGAGGCTCATTTTCAACTTCTGTTGCATAACTCAGGTTCATGACTACATTCGTTCGTACCTTGGGGAGAGCAAGGCATCAGAAGAGTTCGGGAAAGCCTTCCTAGAGAAGAGAAGTCAGACCAGGAATCAGTCAAAACCAGCCCAGGCTATGGTATGTCAAGTGATAAAAACATGGTAGCATGCGTTATCAATTTTTGAAGACCTTTGTAATGATTCTTTTTGTAGAGAAGACACAGACAATGGGCCTGCTCCAGAATGAATTAGGCACTACTGACTAGGTTGAGTCAAAAACACCTCAAAGTCTTGTTCTGAAAAGTAAAATGACAATAAAAGAACATACCTAATTATACCCCCACTAAACGAAGTTTAGGGGGGTATATAGGAGTGAGCTTGTCTGTCTGTCGGTTGGTCGGTCGGTCTGTTGGTCCGTGTCCGCTCTCTAATTCAAGTAGTTTTCATCCGATCTTCACCAAACTTGGTCAGAAGTTGTATAAACATGATGTCTAGGCCAAGTTCGTACATGGGCCATGTTGGTGATTGCTTAACATTTGTATGGTATTAATCTGCAAAATTTTTATTATAATACAAATACATTTACTATTTGGAAATAACGTAATTATTGCACAGACACAATGTCAGTATGTGCACGTTTTGCCAAATATATTGTACAGTTATCTGGGTTAAGAACAGATGTTTGACAAATCATTTTGGGAAAGCTCTGCTTAATTTATGTGCGATTGTGGGTTAACCCTTTCAGTGCTGGAACCAAATTTTGAAGGCCTTTGCAAACAGTTTGGATCCAGATGAGACGCCACAGAAAGTGGCATCTCATCAGGATCCAAACTGTTTGCTATTCTGATAGTATTCTTTGAAAAAAAAGAGAAGAAAATGCTAATTTTAGAAATTCTGCAGACGACATTTTAGCAGACGACAAATTTCCCAGCATGCAAAGGGTTAAGTGTCTGCCCAGATTAGTGTATGCAGTCTTCACAGGCTTATCAGGGACAACACTTTCCACATAAACAGGACGATTTTCTTTAACCAAAAATACTATACAAGCAGAAAGTGTGGTCCCTGCTTAGTCTGTGTGGACTGCAAAGGCTAATCCGGGACGACACTTGAAGCACATGCATTAAGTCTGATTTTTCCAGAACAAGGCGCATATTTGTTGAAAAATAACTTAATTATCCTGATCTAGTAGAGATGCAGAGTCAAAATCATTAAAGCTACACCTGTAGATGGGTAATTAATTTGACTGTCACGCCCTGTTCCCCTCTCATTCAGGACAGCATCTGGGGCCCAGCTGTGGCCATCACCCCACGCGAGCTGAGACAGCTGCCACAACCCCACACCAGCACCGATGACATGCAGAAAGGAAAGCCAAACAAGAAAAAGAAGAGCAAGATGATGAAGCTCGACTCGAGCATTCTGGGATTTACCGTTCACGCAGCGCCGGACCGCATGGTCGGCGAGATCGACAGTCTTGAAACCGCCAATACAAGGTGAAGAGATTGCCGGAATCAGTTTGGTTTAAGATTCGTGAATGTTAATTTGAATTTTTTCTTGAAAAATTCAACTGATTAAGTTGTCTTGTGATTCTTTGGAATATGCATGGCTTTGTTGCATTTGTACAATATTTGGTGTGCGGGAAATGGATGATAGCGCCGAGTATTGAGTACAGAGAGAGTAACATGACATGCCATGGGTTTGGACAAGTTTGGATTCAGTGATATGCAGATATGAAATGTTCAGGGATTGTGTATCAGTAGAGTGGTTGAATTAGAGCCTTGCCCTGGATAAACTGGGCTTAATGCATGAGTGTAAAGTAGTGTTCCAGTTTAGCCTAGATTAGACAACACTTTCCCGCTGTAAGGATTTTTCGTTTAAAGGAAGTGCCTTCAAAATTAAAATCCAGTCAAGGGAGAAAGTGTTGCCCCTTACTTTCCTTTGCAGACTGCACAGGCCAATCTGGGTTCACACTTTACGCTCATGCATTAAGCCTTGTATTCCCAGAAAGCGGGATCATGAAGGTGTAATGTTATAATGTTTCATATTGATGCTAAGATGGAGTCAAACCATCTGTCCAAACTAGATTACCACTGGATATTGAGTGAAATTCACTAATGTTTTATCTTGACGTTAAGAGATACAGATGATATCTGATTGCACTATAATTTATGATTGTCCCAAATGTTCTCTCTTTAAGGCATTGCAGATTTTATTTTACAGTTTTTAATGATTTAATAAAAATTCAATGAAAATGGCATTATATAATGTTTTGCCATCTTAAGCTCAAGCAAAATCAAAATGAAACAACACACAGAAATTATGTTGTAAAGTAAAAGAATGAAAAAGAATAAGGAATGCAAACACAACTTAAAAGGTAATTTAGAGCAACTGCATGACTTTAGAACATGTGGCCATGGAAATTATTCAAGGGGCTTTATAGTCATAAGAAGCTTCTTAAAAGTTATTTTAGCAATTTTAAACTTAACAGTGTTATAACATAGCTTTTGAAGAAACACAACTTGACTTTTTCTTCTTCATTCAGTGAATTCTTCACTACTGTCATAAGCTCAGTTCAGACAAACACCATGGCACTATCCATATTTTATACAAAAACCTAAATTTTAATATCCAACATGACACAAGAAAAAATTGCTACAAAAGAGGAAATGGTATATTTGTCCCCTACCGGTTTTACCGGAGGGGACTTATGGTTTGCGCTCTGTGCATCTGTGAGTCTGTCTGTCACACTTTTCTGGATCCTGCAATTACTTTAAAAGTCCTTCATATTTTTTCATGAAACTTAAAACATGGATAGATGGCAACATGGACATTATGCATGTCATTTCATTTTGTTCCTACGTCAAAATTCTGGTTGCTATGGTAACAAATATTAATTTGTTTAAATCTGACAATTGTGGAAATTTCTGACAATGGTGGAGCCGGTAGGGGACATTTATTGCTTGGCAATAGTCTTTTTTGTATTGCTGTTTTGAAAATTTACAATGAATTAAATAAGGTATCTGTAGTTGAATTCTTTTGTCTTATTCATCTATACAGATTGTTCAAATAAATGAATTTTTTAACAACGAAAACATCTTCGTTTGATTTGGATGTAAAACTTCTGTAATAACCATTGACAATACCGGTAGAATTTTACATATAGACTTTAATTATCATGTACAAGCTGTAGACAACTTCAGAACCCACAAAAAGTTTTTGCCCCATAGGTTATTAACATTTAATCAAAGCTCTGAAGGCATTGGACTTGTTGGCTATTTTGTAAGGTCAAGAGATAAAACAAAATCATGAAAAGAAACTAAGAAAACTGTGTATACCGGCTCATTATTAAATGTTTAGCCCAGGAGTCATCAAGACTTGTTCTGAGCATGAACTGTATGTCAAAAAAGTTCATTTAACAACCAGTTTTATTGTTATTTTGCATTATTGTGTCTCAAATGTTTTGTTTTATTGAATTAGATAACGGGTTTTATGTTACTTTCCTATGCTCATTTGGTAACCGCACTGTCGAAGTTGACATTCTAAGAGTGTCAATATTTTTATAAAAAAGTAAATTCATTCAGTATTTATTAAACTATTTGTATTGTTTTGTTAAAGAAACAATAGAATGTACCTATTTTGTAATGAATAATGGTAACAGTCACAATCTTAGTTAAAGTCAATCTGCATATGACTCGTGATAGTCTTTTTATGAACCCTCAGAACATTCAGCAGTTATCATTCCAATAGTTATCATTAATTTCCTTTTATTATTTAAATGACAACTGCTCTAAAAGGTTTGGATGGATAACTTAACTGTCTGAAGAGAAAAAAATGAATGACTGTTTGCATCAATAAATAAATAAAGACATAGTAATGATTTACATTTATAAAGCGTAAGAATTTAAGATGAAAATGTGGTTCATTCTTTTCTCAATGCTTTGGAGATTAAAAACAAATTTTATGGCTTGAATAGTGAGAAAATATTTTTTTCTATATAATAAAAAGTTAAATTATGTGAACTTTGCTCGTTATTGCTGCATACTTTTAACTGGTTTGCATTTGTAATTTATCATTAAAAGTATGCTCTTTTTTTTAAAAGGAACATTTTTTTACGAAGAAGTGCTAATTAATAACAGACACACTTGAATGCCTTCTTGTGTAGTTAAAATACGTGTATGTAACTTGTTGATGTGTGATATGAAGATAATGAAATGGCCAAAAATTATAAACAAAAATAATAAAATGTGTTGAATAAAGTAAATGACAACTTTAACTGACTTGCTTCAAGTTTTGCTACTTTCTACCTACATGTTATTGTGAAACTTTTGCCATAATGTGATTATGGAGTTTCCAGCGAGTCGAATCACGGTGACCGGGGTTAAATTCCCACTCTCGGCACAAGTCAGTTTGGTAGGTAATCAACATACTGGACAGGTGTGTACTCCATTTTCCACACACATCGCAAGATGACAAAGGATGTGTCTTATTGATTTTGAAGTTAAGATTAGAAATCGGTCTAACTTTTTTTTTAGGGGACTGCTTTGGCTTGATTTAGATTGAAGAACTTTTCTGATATCAAATTGCTCAATCATGCACCTAGCATTTTAACGGATTCATATTGAGATGCGGTTTAGCTTACTGTCAAACATGTTTCATTGCTTCTATAAAATAGGCGATATTTAAAAATAATATTTAATATGAAAAAATGACTTTGCTAAAGAGATTTCCCGCTGTCTACTGTTGGGTAACATCCACCAATGTTATCCCAAACAAGCCATGTATCTGCTATGTTACTTCGTATTATTTGTATTCCCTCTTGTAGGGTGGCATATATCTGTGGTGTAATGGATGAGGTGTCTGCCTAGCAATCGGGAGTTCGTGGGTTTGATTCCTACTTTGGGAGCGTTCTCATGATCTCCTCCATAGACACCAAGTACTGGTTCTTCCCAGAAACGGACTGGATAGTGTCCATATCTGCCTATAATACTCAAAGAGCGGTTGGGAAGTAAACAGAGATATATAGTTGAACTGTCCTGTCAGTCTGTTCGTCCATCCGTAAACTTATAAAGCGATATCTTTGCAATATTGAAGATGGCAACTTGATATTTGGCATGCATGTGTATCTCATGGAGCTTAAACATTTTGATTTGGTGAAAGGTCAAGGTCATCCTTCATGGTCTAAGGTCAAATATATGGGGTCTGTCCGTCCGAGACTTTAACATTGCCCATTACTTTTGCAATATTGAAGATAGCAATTTGATATTTGGCATGCACGGGTATCTCATGGAGCTGCACATTGTAAGTGGTGAAAGGTCAAGGTCATCCCTCAAGGTCAAATATATGGCGTCTGTCCGTCCGTCCGAAAACTTTAACAGTGCTTAATTTTTTACTCAACTTCTTTGTCCGTTAAACGTGCGAAAATAACCTGCTTTTAACTCAACAGAAGTTGGACTTCAGTTGTGTGAATTACTCCTTTGCCCTACGCAGCGGGAAATTATAACGTAGTATATTAAAGCCAATCAACAACCACATAAAACAGTGTTATCGATATGATTTTAATAGCTTAATTACGTTACCTGCTATCTAATTGCTACTTTACTTCCGAAGGATCGTAATTTATCCGGAAACTTTCTGTCCAAAGAATCCCACACTTTTCATGAACCTGTCAGGTCAGGTCAGAACGGTCACATAGTGCTGTGTAGCCGTATAACCAAAACGGGATATACTCAGAAATCACTCTTATTCCGGATGCATTATACAAAGGCCGACATTTTTGTTATTTACTTAATTGTTGCTTCTGTTTCGCTGGATTCTTCTGTTTTTACAGAAAAGAGAAGTTTTTGAATTGTTGTAAAATATTCTCCGTATATATATCCGATTATTTCTGTATTGTATTGTGTTTTTGTTTGTTTGTTCAAGGCAAAATATGCCTCAAACACGTGGTTCATGTGGCCACATAAGAGCAGCATGGGACAACCATGATAGCTGCCTTTCGTGTGCCGGATGTTCCCAGGATAACTGCTGCCCTTTCTGTGAGCATTGGTCTGTAGATACCTGGGCCATCAAGCGTCGACCTTTCAAGAGTCGTAGACGCAACATGCGTAGTTCAGGTCAAAGTAGGGAAAGTTCCGTTAGCCGTGACTTTTTCTCCACACGACCTTGACCACATGCCATCAGGAGATGCCATGCATCGGTCCTTGCCCGGTGACGACACCGGACAAAATTTGCCCGGTCCGTTCATCGGGAACAAACCAGGTGACCGGTCCGGAGACTTCACCGGTCAACATTGACCGGTCCGGTCACCGGTCATGCTATGACCGGTGTCGTCACCGGTCAACCAGTACTGACCGGTCCGGTCAAGGTCATGCTATGACCGGTCCGGTCACCAGTCATTGACCCGTCCGGTCACCGGTCATGCTTTGACTGGTCGGGTCACCGGTCTCCGGTCACCTGTCATTTGACCGGTCCGGTCACCGGTCATGTAATGACGATCCGGTCACCGGGTACGGTCTGTGCCACAGACCGTTCCGGTCACCGTAGATGTTGACACTACCTTGTCAGTACTCCACAAAGGTAGACGCAGCTGGTTTCTACTGTGAGTCACAGACGTAAACGCGTAGTGTCTGATGTTTCCGGCTACTCCTCCAACTCGGGCTCGTCGTCGTATGACTCATCGTCTACTTCAACTAGCCCTCATCATTATTGAGTGGACGTCGTTTCACGCTCACCGAGTGTTTCTCGGCCGTAGATTGCCTCGTAAAGATCGATCCGCCAGCACTCTGGGAGACGTTCGATCAGGAGGAAACATCATTCCCAGGCGCCGCCGAACAGTGTCTCGGCATCGCGGGATAAGGGACATAGACCTTCCTCTATTAGGCGCTCTCGGACTCCTAGGTCCCCTAGTCGATCCTTCTGAGGAATATATTGGCACCTTCCACGTGTGTCGGCCTCTATTTGGCCTCAACACACACTTCAGAAGCAGCCGTTCCTACAACCACTGAGCATAATTTATATTCAAACACTAGTGTTGCATACATATCAGGCTCAAGATACAGGGGTTAATCTAACCAACTTCGGCTGCGTAATTCAGCCCCCACGGGTCTCTTCCACATTGCATAGAAGTATACCCCGGGCTGCCGCTACACTCATCAAATCCCATACTTTGTGGATCCAACAGTCGCCGGAATCTTTGTCCCTTTTTTGACTGATCCTTTACCAGCGACAGATGGTATTCAAAGTGAGTCTGCTGACTTGATCTCTGATAGACCGAACTCACCAGCTATAATCTTGATGGTGCCAGAAACGATCCTCTCATGATAGAAGCGAATGAATCTAGTATTCCTACTTCTGTATCCACCGGTTTCAATCAATCCAATGCTCCCGCAGATGGTTCGATTGAGGCGGGTTCGGAGTCTAATGAGGCCGAACTTTATTATTTGGCCTCCATCAATCAGGTTTACGAACTAATGTTCAATACCTTAGATGAGGACTTCTGCCCCCGCCCTTCCTTGTCTCACACAGGATCTGCGGTTACCGTTACAGAACAGGTAGCCTGCAGACGAGAGCCCGGCAGGATAAGTAAGGCGACTTCCCCAGTGGATCTCCGCCTTCCTATTGGCTCTTCCACAATGGCTGTATTCCAGTCACTTGAGCCAGCCAATAAGCCTTCGCCATCTCCATGGAAAGCCCCTAAGGAGCTGACGGAGCCTAAACAGATGGACGGCGGGAAAAGTTATAAGGCCCCGGTACCCGACCCTTCTACCGGTTTGGACCTTTCCAAACTTCCAGTTCCTGATGCTGACATTAGTAAGCTGTCCCTTACAATGCCTTCATCATCTACCCATACAGCAGTTCCTCTTTCCCTGTTGGAAAATTGGGAGCTGAGAGAAACGCTGTTCCATAGGTCTGGCTAACCAGCTAGATCTCATGGCAGCCACAGCCTTAGACTTGGTTTGGGAGCTCTCTGATTCAATCCCAGAGGAGCTCCGTGCCTTGTTGATACATCTTTCACGTACTACGCAGTGTTTATCTCACAATGCTGCGTCGTCTTTGTCTGAGATGTTAGGCTTCGGAGAGACCTCATCCTCTCTTCCTTGCTCAATAATTTCCTTTTGGAAACAGGCGTTAACTCCCTTCGAACTGCTCCACTAAGAGCAGATTCTCTTTTCGGAGGGAGGATACAGTCGGCACTTACTGCTGATCGTGAAGATCAGATACATGCCTCCTTAGCTAGGAGCAACTCTGGCCAGCGCCCTGTGGTTTTTAAGCGCCCTGCTTCTAAGCCCCAGGAGCCCCACCGGCCAAGAACGCTAAAAGGGACAGTTTCCCTACTAAGCGTCCGTCTGCTCCACGTCAGCCCACAAATAGGCCTCCTTTTCAGAACAGAACATCTTTCTATCGGAAGCCTTCTGTAAACCAAAATTGGAGTAAGGGCAAACCAAATGCGGACAAGAAGTCATTTAATCCTTCTTCCGGCAAGGGTGGACCTCCAAAAGGTCAGCCGTAGGTCATACCCCTTTCTACCGCCACAACCTCCGATGCCGGAGGTACCAGTCGGGGCCAGACTTATGCACTTCGCAAATCGATGGCTCCAAATAACTTCGGACGCGTGGGTTCATTTCTTGTCACCCAAGGCCTCACTTTTCAGTTCGAAAAAAGGCCCCCACTCTCTTGCGTCCAATAGATCTGGTATCTCCACATCCACAACTTCCAGACTCCATTCTCGGACTCCTGGAAAAACAGGCGGTAGAAAGGGTTCACGACCCTTGTTCTCCAGGATTTTACAGTCGCCTTTTCCTTGTTCAAAGAAAAGCGGCTCCTGGAGACCAGTCATAGACTTAAAAGTGTTCAACACGTTTCTAGTCAAACCTACTTTCAAGATGGAGTCTCCTGCCTTCATTCGGCGCTCCATCAAACCCATGCACTGGGGGGTTTTCTTGGACCTGGAAGAGCATTCTTCCATGTTCCTATCCATCCCAACTACCGGAAGTACCTGCGCTTCTCCTTTCGAGGCCAGGTCTACCAGTTTCGGGTTCGCGATGCCCTTTCGATTGGCCACAGCTCCACGAGTTTTCACCAAACTGATGGCCGCAGTGGGCGCACACCTCCGATTACACGGGGTTCAACTGCCTCAGTATTTCGACGATTGGCGCTTACACCAGCTCGATCGTCGACTGCTTCTGCTACACCTAGAGTTCTCTTGGAAGGAGCTCCTCTCTTTAGGACTCCTCAATGCAGCCAAGTCAGACCTCATTCCCTCTCAGGATTTCATATTCGTGGGAATGAATTTCTGACCCACATTAATCGGGTCAGGGTCTCACCGCAACGTGAATCAGACCTCCTTTTGAAGGTCAGATGGGTGGGTGCTGTCCCAATCTCATATCATAGCTCAAGATTTCCTCTCACTCAACGGTATCCTGAGCTCTGTAGCAGACTTCGTGCAGTTGGGACGTCTCTTCCTACGTCCTCTTCAGCACTATCTCTCAGCTCGCTGGAAATGGTCTCCAGACAATCTGCTAACACAGATTCCCATCCTTCCGTCCTTAGTCCCCCACCTTCAATGGTGGCTAGACGAGGAGACCCTGTTGGCAGGGAGTACCGCTTCTTCCCCGCAACCTTCTTTACATCTCATAACGGATGCGAGCATGGAAGGTTGGGGCGCTCACCTGGAACCCCGCAGCCTGACATTATAAGGATTGTGGTCTCCTCAGGAGTCTCACCTGCACATAAACAATCTCGAAATGCGAGCAGTCTAGCTGTTTCTCAATTCCAATCACATCTTCGGCACTCCTGTGTGATGGTATCGACAGACAACACATCAGTCGTGGCTTACATCCAGAAACAGGGAGGTTCACCTCTCACTCCCTGTCCTGTATGGAAACAAGGAACTTACTTGTTCTTTGCAAGAGCCTCAACGTCTCTCTCTGTCCAAACACATACCAGGGTGTCTCAACGCCCTGGCGGACGGTTGTCTCGCAAACACCAGTTACTTCCATCGGAGTGGACACTTCATTAGGAAGTGCCAACCAGCGTTTCCTCACATTCGGTTATCCACTGGTCGACCTGTTTGCGACCAGAGACAACCATAGACTTCCTCTGTATGTGAGTCCAGTGTACGAACCAGCAGCGTGGGCGGTAGACGCGCGTTCGTTCGATTGGGATCAACTGGACGCTTACGCTTATCTCCCACCCATTCTAATTCCCCAAATCTTAGGGAAAATCAGTGTGAGCTCTTGCCGGATCCTCTGATAGCCCCTTGGTGGCCCAGGAGATCCTGGTTCAACGACCTTCTCGGTCTCCTGTGCGAATTTCCCAGGGAACTCCCGCACAGGTCAGATCTCCTATCTCAGAGAGGCAGACTTCACGTGGATCCAGACATGTTCCACTTACACGTCTGGCCGTTATCAGGCAATCCCTGCAGAAGAAACGCTTTTCTGTCAGGCTTCAACGCTCGTTGCCTCTGCAAGGAGAAAGTCCACCAGAGCAGTCTATGATGCTCGCTGGAAACTCTTCTCTAATTGGTGTGTGTCGAGGGAAAATTGATCCCCTCAATCCCTCTGCTAGACTCATAGCGGATTTTCTAATCTATCCCTTTGATGATAAGAAAATTTCTCTTAGCTCCATCAAAGGATACAGATCTGTGCTTTCGCATACATTGGCTTTTCGTAAGTCATCACAAGTCTGTGCTGACCCAGCCATTTCGGAACTGATCCGAGCCATGGAACTTAAACGTCCTGTGTCTCGTTCTCTTACCCCCAAATGGGATTTGGCTTGTGTTATTGGATCGCTTATTAAAGCTCCCTATGAAACCCTTAATCAGGCTTCTTTACAGTTCCTAACCTGGAAGACCGTTTTCCTTCTTACCATGGCTTCATTCCAACGTAGAAGTGAAATCATGCTCTTTCTATCGAAGAAAGCCATCTTCGTTTGATTCCTCCGATGGCTCTGTCACTTTGTTGTGTCAGCCAGGATTCCTTGCTAAAAAACAACTCCCCTCAATGGCTTCTTAACCCTTCAAGGTCCCAAGTCTTTCTAGAACTTGTGGAAATGAAGATGAAGATAGACTCCTCTGCCCTGTCAGGTCTTTGAAGTTCTATATTAGTAGAGTTAAGTCTATTCGAGGTTCTCGCAAGAGACTCTTCATTCCCTTAAAAGGGGGGGGGGGCGATTGGTGGCGGCTTCTATTTCCCGTTGGGTAGCCTCGACTTTAAAAAGGGCTTACTCTTCTCTTTCTTCAAGGGATTCATCCTTTTTAAGATTAGACCGCATGAATTACGAGCAATGTCGGCTTCGTGGGCGTATATTAATCATACCCCACTCTCTGACGTGCTTCAAGCTGCTTTCTGGAGGAATCAGACCACTTTTTCATCTTTTTATCTTCGTTCTCTGGAGTGCCAACAGGACAACTTGTATTTGTTGGGCCCCCTTGTGGTTGCACAAACGGAAGTATCTTCTACGGCATAGGTATATTACGCTTATCCGTGAATTAAGTTAATACCGTAATAACGAAGATTAGCTGAGAACCCGAGATATGGGTTCCGCTGTGATGGGGAGATTTTCGCGAACTTCCCGCCGCAGCTGCAAAGTCAGCAATTAGATAGCAGGTAACGTAATTAAGCTATTAAAACAAATTTTTATAGTAAAATTAGTAATTACTTACCTGCTATCGGTAAGTCCCACCTCCCACCCCGCTCTTCGTCTAATTTTCATATTGTTTATTGGAATAAGAGTGATTTTGGGTAATATCCCGTTTTGGTTATACGGCTACACGGCACTATGTGACCGTTCTGACCTGACCTGACGGGTTTATGAAAAGTGTGGGATTCTTCGGACAGAAAGTTCCGGATAAATTACGATCCTTCGGAGTAAGTAGCAATTAGATAGCAGGTAAGTAATTACTAATTAAAATGAATTTTACTATAAAAATTTGTATTAGGACCCCTGTTACTTGATCTATTTTGACACGTAGCGTAGTCACCTATTCGGGTAGGCATTGCCATGGAAACGCTGCGGATTAGTGGGAACACAGATTCGAGGTGCAGTTATTAAGCCTAAGATAAGGAACATGTATATATGAATTTTGTAAAATCCGGGTCATTTGACAGATTTCCGGGACTTCGGGACACGTTTCATTTTCAAGACAATCGCGGACAATCCGGGACATGGCATGTATGTTTAAGATAGTTACTTGATATTTGTCATGCATGTGATCTCATGGAGCTGCACAATTTGAGTGGTGAAGGAAAGGTCAAGGTCATTTCAAGGTCAAAGGTAACAAGAACTATCTTTAAAAAAGATATACGGCGCTGATTGTGGTTGGAGTTTGTGAAAGGTAAAGAGTTCAATGAATGAGATCAAAGATAACGAATGTCTTTTCTGTACAGTTCTTAGCTGCATCACACGCAGTAAGGGATGTACGCGGAGTTTTCGCGGCTTATTTTACTTTATTGCAATTGCTGGTCATAAACCTATAGATACAAAACAGAAACCAAAAGAAGAATGGAAGTGAAATAAAAAAACATGAGTCAACCGGCCACACTCGAAGTATCCGTACATATTTTAAATTTTATACGCGCGAACAAGCCTGTTTTAGTGATTTGTCGGGCATTGCTTTTTGATTTAATTATTAACAGTATCGAGAATCATCGCGCTCATGCTTAATACATTAGTCAATATGGTGGAATAATTCTTGTTAAATTAATCAAAAATAATATTTATCATGGTATTGTTGAAAACACATTAAGAATCTATTATTGACATTCCATAATTATATCGCTGAATATTTATTTAACGAATGTCTGGTCTAAAGAAAATTCCAGTTCACCTAGTTCACGCGATAGCGTCTATACTATATAACGATTGCTTTACTGGCCGCGAACTGACCCTGATACCTTGCGGGTTGGAATGCGATGCATTAAAGTGAGGCCACGCTTCCACTGCTGGAACGACGGCTTGTTTAAAACTTATACTTTTATATATTAAATGTTCGATTTCGAAAACAACTTAAAATGGTTTTGCCAAAACAAATATCAGGATAGGGAAAAACGATACTTTTATGAACTTAAATATACTAGTTCACAGACATGAATATGAAAGTAATTACTAAATATAAGAAATAGCCTTTAAGTAGATCTCAAACGCTCTGGCGCTGGCAATCCTCTGAAAATAAAAGGTGCACGCACAAACTGTATTGATGTCGAGTGTTTAGTGTAAAACTGTTCTATATATCATGCATTTTTATTAGATATAAATTGTTTCATGCTGAACTGTCTTTGTAAAACAGTGTTACAAAGACGCGTTCATGTTTCCAATGTGCTGGTGGTATGATCAAATCAGCCAACGGACTAAAATGAAGTGTATTCATTCGTGTCTAGCCGCGGGAAATTTTATTTGAATTTTATTGGACACTTACAAAGGTCAGGTAAAGTGAAAAGCTGGCTTATATAGCTACGCCGAAAAATAATAATATTAATCAAAGCAGCGCAGAAACGGGCATTGTGTTTTTGACGAACAGATCTCTTGTTGATTTTAGTCTTTATCAATTATATGCTCACGGAATAATATATATATAAATATATAACGGGCCTCTTTAAAGACAATAAAGGCGCATTTGATTTTACAAATTTTTTTGTAATGGCCAAAAGTTTACAGAGTAGAATATGTTTTTCATGAATATCTAAAAACTGTCAATTTTTGTTTCAATAAATCGCATAAAAAGGCCAACTCACATTACAAGTGCATGACAGATGAAGCTGTTTATTTTCAAACAACATTCTACGAAGATTACTTGCTTAAACTTCATACCTATGAAAGGAGTGTCAGATTTTGTTTGACAGATTGTCTTGAAGTTCATTTTATGTGGGTTAACTGTTTTCGTGATTAGTTTTATTACAATTCTCTTTTTTTTAATCTATTTAAATATTGTTACAAAAAAACCAATAAATTATAAATGAGTAGATTAATTAAACTACTACCAAACTGTCAAACCGATGTTGTTTACGTCATAACCATACCAAAATAAATACTGCTTGCTTGCTCACAACTAATAAGTAATACATTTGAATAGATAAACCATTTTAATAAAAGTTTTAATTGCAAAACTAAGACATAAGACTGAATATGATGTCATGCGCGACAGTGTCGTACCCCGGTATATCATGGGAAACAATGGTCGATGTCACCTAATAATAAATTTCTTTTTAAAAATGATGCCTTAAATAACTATTGTTAATCATTAATTTATATATGTCGTTTGAATCTGATTTAAAGGATTGTTTGTTGTTCAGCATTTAAAAAGACTTGTAACTAAAACAATATAGTCTACAGGTATCGGTCGTTCTATATATTACCTGTTTCGCCACAGGGGGTAGCGTGTGAATAAGATATTAATTAGTGAAAACCAAAGTGGTTATCGTGTGGCTATGATATTAATAGTG